>NC_135784.1:144786927-144976927 GCF_051106095.1 Pogona vitticeps | reverse complement strand
ACAGAAGTGGATGCCTCATCATGAAGGACAAACAACCATCCCCATGCGTCTTTGGGGCAGAGCTATGGCAGGCTGGAAGTTGATACAAAAGAGCTGTGTGGCGATAAAGTGAAACAGTGAATGAGTTGTGGCCAACTGCAGGAAGAGCTTTCTTGTGCTCTGCATGCACTTGCCGTACAGACAGTGCTACTTTCCCTCATCCTTCTCTCTGGACTACATTCAAAGGCGCATGACAAAGCCCTAGAAGTTGGATTTGATGGGGAGAAAAAAACTATGACAGTGTTCACTTTTGAGTGGGAAAGTGCATTGGAGGGGAGGATCAGGATCAGAAAACTCCTCTCACTCCCATTTCTTTGTAGAATTCCAGAACGGCATTTTTTTTTCCTGCGGTTGTTTGTGAACACAGGAGGTGGCTTTGTATGAGTTCAGACTGCTGGCCCATCGAGTCCAGGACTGTCTTGTTTGTGACTTAGCAGTTCTCACATCCTCTACATCCTTTTATCTTGAGAAACAAGAGACTGACCCCTCGGCACACATAGCATGTGTTCCGCCACTGCACTATGGTCCATATTTTGCTATGTGAGTTTTTCAACTATTTGGGGAGTGGTTCATAATTGCCAGTGTCCTCTCCCATGTGCTTCGATAACCAAGTTTTAAACCAGTCCTAGTCTGACATTCTCTCCTCTACACCATACCATCTCTCCCTTTGTATAAGGTTCCTTTTAACACAAGATGTCCATTTAAGCTGCTCTTCAGCTGGAAAGTGCTCTCTCCCTGGGGAGGTGGGGCACCTGTAACATTTGTCATACCATCAACAGCCTTTGGCGTGGGGGGGGGGATTTGGGAACCCCAACAAAATCCAGAATTCTCCTTTAAAATATCATTTTAGCCAGAGGCCAGTTGGTTGTTTCTAACAGTGTAGCTCTTCTCCTCTACTCTCTTGATCCACAACACACTCTTTAGGCCAGTTCTTCTGGTCCTGTTGAAGCACAATGCACAGATCGCCCCCCCCCCCCAACTTACATGCCACTTGCACTTCGGTCTGCCTTTGCAGTAGGGCTCCCATGCGATTGCGCACGATGCAACGGTAGAAGCCAGCATGGGTACGGTCCAGGGATGTGATCATGTACCTTGAGAAACAGAGAAGGACAGACAAGAGAGAGAGAGAGAGATGACTAAATAGATCAATGCAGTATATAATCAATGAGGTACATAGCCAGGGCACCTGTAATCTCATGTATCTTCTGATAGGCTAAATTGAATTGCTGTTGTCCTGTGGCACCATGGATTACATTTACACAAACACTCATGATTTACTTTACAGTGGCAGCCTTACACTCTTTTGTCTGGACCAAAGAAAAAGAAAACAAAATAATTTTGAAAAAACTTGGATGTGCCACTGGATCATGAAAATCAGAGAGAGGCTACAAATATCACAGCAGGTGAAATACACATACTGTATAGCAATTGGTCTCAAAAGGTATAGGGTGTGATCTTTAGAGTACTTTGTATTTTTTTAAAATCACAGATATTATGGCCATTGTTGCCACAGGAACATCCCAATTAAAGGAAAAGCTGTATGTTGGTTAAGTACCTATATGGACCATAGTACGTTCCTCCTCTTCTACCTCTGTCATTGTGTGGGTTTTATATTTTAAAACCTTTTGAGAAAGAAGCAGATCACACTGCTGTGGGTTAATTTAAATAGGAGTGCATTGATTCTGACCAAAGCTTGCAGAGTTAAATGTATTCGCGAAGGCTTTCACAACCAGGATCTAATGGTTGTTGTGGGTTTTTCGGGCTCTTTGGCCATGTTCTAAAGGTTGTTCTTCCTAACGTTTCTCCAGTCTCTGTGGCCGGCACCTTCAGAGGACAGCACTCTGTGCTCTCAGAGTTGCAGAGTTACTTAAAAAAAATATCTATGGCTACAGTTCCAAGTCTCAAACAAAAAATGGTTACCTTTTTAAAAAAGCATATTTCAAAGTTTCTTGTTATAAGTAACTGCCTTTTAGTAACATTTAAAAAGAAAACACTGGTCAGAATTCTATTGGTGTTCATGTACAGTTTGCGTAACATATTGTGGCTAACTGTGTCTGAGGCACAGGCCCCAAATTCTGGTTGCACAACTGGGTGCACAGTCGTGCATGGAAGGTAGATGCACCCCAGCACCTTGTCAAGTGGCCATAATTAGCCATGGCAAGTTAGGCAAGCCTGAATGTAAACACCAACAGGATTTTGGCCATTGTTATGTTGCAGGTCGCAAGGTACAAAATTCATGTAAGTAATGAAGGCACATACTTTTGTGAAAACAAACTAACAAAAACAGCTGCAGTTACTCTAGAAAAAGACTGATGCAAAGTAACTTAGTTGTGCCTTAACTATTGCGGAAATGAATTAATTACACAAAACTCATTATCCATAACAATCTAGTTCCAGATTGGGAGAGGAAAGAAGGAAGCTAGCTGAGAAGTGCTATTTCCAAGTATGGACATCATTTGGCTAATCAGGATTATCCTGCCATTATTTTGAGTTAGATACTAAGGTTACCAGGCGTCAATGTTCCTGCGGGGAGAGCCAAACCTCCCGTGGGGGAGATGTTGTTCCTTCTGTCACTCCCTTAAACTCTGCTCAGCATTGTCCCTCTGATCCTTCAAGCTTACGTGCCCTGTTGCGTTTGTGTGAGATAGTTTCATACCAATGCACAATTATCTTGGGCAATTAACATGCTACTGCATCTTCAAATTACAGACTCTATATACCAGCGCAGGCTGACTGGGAGTGTGCAGAGAATACTCCTATTCTGTGAAGACACAGTACATTAGTCTTGGCATATTCTGCACTCCTGCTCTGCTTTCCCATGCACACCCTTTCAGTTTTAAACACATTTACAGAGGATGGAACTTCCAAAGGAAATAGCACAAGCATTTTTAATAAAGGAAAATCTGATTGCCACTTTTTGTCACATACCCCCCCATGAAAGATAAGCCAAAGAAAAAGAAAAGGGGAAGTAGGGAGCAAAGTAGCCAGAAGGTCACTTCCAAGGCAGTCAGTGGTGTTGCTGTTGGAGGGGCTGTGCCTGATGCCCAGAAGCTTCTGGGAGGTGTGTTTCACCATTTTGGCCAAAGGGGGGGGGGGGAAAGAAGGCTAAGGGCTAGAGCTGCAAAAATAGGTTAAGGGGCTGTATGCAGCCCTAGAGTTATACCTCAACACCAGTCATCCTGGAGGCCCCTCCCCCAATATCTCCCCCACACCAGAAAGGAAAGGGGAGCCATGTCATTGACATGTACCTTGTCCAAAATGGCATTGTTCTAAGCAGCGTCTTCTGGTGAGCTGGTGGCCTTCTGAACTCCCAGCTAAGTCTGTGGCTTCAAAGAATGGACTCCCCTTCTTTGTGGCAGGAATGTCTTAAAATGTCAAAATGACGTCGATCAGAGCAAAAGGATAGAGCTTTTGAATAGGCAACATTTCAGCCATCCCTAGTCTAAGACCCTCCTTATACTAAGGAAGGGGATGGAAACTAGTTAACACATTTAGAGAAGGGAACATTCCCCACATCCGTCTCCAGGACAGGCATGCCAATTTTCTTTCTCACCCATCTACTCATTCATTCTTCATTTTCCACTATAGCTTTATAAACATTGTGCATCATATATTCTTCTTGACCCTCAGCCCCTGACCATGCAAGAAAGGAATCTATGTAATGTGTCATTACCATTACAGAAAACTTGCAGAGAAAATGGATTTATTTCCAAATAGGCTTGAGACTAGGAATAGTGGCAATAAAGGAATTAGGAAAGAACATCAAGTGTAAGGATGGGTCACTGAGACCAACAAGGTCATCCATACTCATGTATTTCCGATCACCACTGATGGGTGTGAAAGATGGACAGTTAAGAAAGCAGGTGACAAAAATGATTTCTTTGCAATGTAGTGCTGGAGAAGAGCTTTGTGGATACCCTAGACTGCCAGAAAGTCAAACAAGAGGGTCCTATATCAAACCAAGAACTATCTCTGGAGGCAAAAATGTTAAAGCTGAGGCTTTGGGCATATCAAGAGAAGGCAAGATTCTCTGGAAAAGACAACAATGCTGAGAAAGGTGGAAAGCAGCAGGAAAAGACAAAGACCAAATATGAGATAGGCCAGCTCTCTAAAGGAACTCACAGGTTTCAGTGTGCAGGAGGCTAAGCAGGGCTGTTGAGTTGGGACTAGAGATGGGGGCGACTCACCATTTTGGCGAGTTGTCCTGCTTTGTGAGTCATCAAATGACTCACAAAGCATGAAGCTGCCCCCCTGAACCAACGAGGCATGAATTTATTTGTTGATTTATAGGGGGTTACTAAAAAAATCCCTGACTCCACCACCACCACCCCCTGCAGCCCCCCACGCCACTGACCTCCGATGCCCCCCGCTGTAATTGCGGCCACCGCCATCACTGCCATCACTTTCATCTCCAGCAGGCTAAAGGAATCCAGGCTGCCCTTTACAAAGATGGCAGCTGCAGCTTCCCTACCCTAAATGAAGCCGCAGCTGCCATCTTTGCAAAGGGCTGCCAGTGTCCCTTTCTACAGGCCATGGCCGTGGAGGCCTGCTGGAGACGGCGGGGGCGGTGGGGGGCGGGGCGGTGGGAGGGTGTCTAGAGTAGTGAGAGAAAGGGGGTGGGAGATACGCTGTGGAGGTGGCTGGCTGCCTATCGGCCCACCAATCAGCCAATCGGCAGGCCAGTAGGCAGAATGGCTAGCCTTCCCTCTCCTCATATTGGAGATGAATAAAAATGGGGTAATATTCACCCCTTTGTATTTGTGGGGGTCTCTATAAACCACGAATATGAAGGGACAAATATTTAACGAGAACGATTTCTGACAAATACTATATTGCAATCAATTTTTTTATTCGTCCCCTTGTCTAGTTGGGAGTTGATTTGATGACACACTTCAACAAGGTTTGAAGTGTACTTTCCACCACTGGTACTAAAACAAACAAACAACCCCCCCCCCAAAAGACCAAGAATACTGAGGGAAATGTGCATTCCTGCTGTTACAACATTTTCCCTCCAGATGTTCAATTATTTTCAGTGCTCCATGCCTATGACACCGGACTTGCAAATGAAGACCATATCAGAAAGCAAATTTGAAACAAGGGATGTGAGGCAACATCACACACACCCTTCACAGGTTAATGGACCCCCACTTCTAAAGATGGACTATCTGTATTTGCTTTGTCTGAGCCCAAGAAAGCTGCTATAACACTCATATGTAGATTTTCTAAACATGATAGCTGGACAAACAAGACACGGATGGGGACATGAAAATTCGGGGGGAATTAAATAGGACAATAATCTTGGATAAACTAATCAGGAAGAGGGGATTGTGAAGAGAATGACAATAAGGCGTGAGTTTTGAATAAATAGGTTAGAGAAGGTTGGCTGGAAAAAAAAACTTCTCTTCAGGCTAGACATCCACATACATTAGCAATCTGGAAACAGTGATTTAAAATCAGGCATACATTCACTTAGTTTCTCTGCAGCAATGAGAGAAATTGGAAGACGGAAACTCAGAGGAAATAAGGGAAGGAATTCAGGCTGTTTCCAGCCCCCATGCCCTTAAATTTAATCAAGTACTAAAAAAGGCTGGAGGCTTCTTTGATACGAGTTTGTTTGTTCTTTCCAATACACAGTTTAAATTAAACTTTAATAATGAGAGGCGATCATCTAATGTCTGCCTCGAAGTCTAGAAACACTTCTTCCCTAGTGCACGCACAGGATATTGTTTGCCTGCAGCATGCAGAAAAATTCATCTCTATTACCTGTGGATAAAGAGGGTGAGGGAGCCTCATCCAGCACTGTTGGCAAGTTGAGCATCGGCTCTCCCTGCGTCGGCACCGGCGCTGCCTGTTGTAGCAGCCGTATGCTGGGAGGCTCTGAAGCACAAACGATGGGGGCGGGTGGGGAGGGACAGCCAAGATGCCTACCGGTGCGTGAGCAGTGCACAACCAACACCTGAAACATCTCTCCAGATGTACCATGATGGCTGAAATATTAGAAAAAAGCCTTATAAGCTATCCAAAATAGAGGACAAAGGCTCGGCTAACAGCGTGCTATGAGGGCTTGTCAGACCTGGGGCCAAATCTCGAGGCAGCTGCAAAGTTTGTTGGTTGGCCTTGGACCAGCCACTTTTTGTTAGCCCTAAACTAGTCCAAGGGGGTTACTGTGAAGACAAATGTGGGGAGGAGGACCATGTATGGCACCTTGAGCTCCTTGAAGGAATAATGGCTTATATGACACCAGATGATAATAATGGCCAGAATCCATGTGCATAAGGGACATGGCATGACTTGTCCATGATTGAAATTGCATAAGCAGCACCCAGCCAGCTGCCACCAATGCATAAAGTGCTGGTCACTTTCCTGGTCACATTCCTGGTTGCATGACAAGCATACAACCTGAAACACCACGGTTGCCTTGTTGATGGACAGCAATTTGCTGCCACAATGTATGCCATTTCACATACATAGGCATAAATACTTTAAATGACCAACCATTTAAAGTCCTTGGATACTTTGTTTTTTTTAACTGTCCATATCATTGCTGTCACTCCTTCTTGGGTAGGGTCACTGTAACTTGGGGATTCTCATGCAAAAGGTGATTTGTCTTGAATGTTCCCTGCAGGTCCCCTTGTTCTCCTAGCCCTGGGCTCTCCACATGCACAAAACAATACTTCTTCATTCATAAGCAAGGATATAGAATACCAAGCAGGGTCTTAAATGTTGGCAAGACATGGGGCAACTCAGAGGTGCTATGTAAAGAATATGCACAATGAACACAGAATGGAATACAGGAAAGGGCATTTAAGTGCTATCCTTAGGGTCTTAACTCTGATGGGGTAACAAAGGCTTTACCCTAAATTTTGCCAAATTTAGAGATCATCCTGGCAGCCTGGTCTACCACCACTGGAAAAGACAGCTGTAGACCAGGACTTCAGGGTGAATGTTTTAGCCCTGTGATTAGAGACCTTGGATCTCTAGAGGTTCTTGGACTAAAACTCCCAGAAGCCTTCACCCCTAGCTGTGCTGGCAAGGATTTCTGGGAGTTGTAGGCCAAGAACATCTGGGTTCCCTTAGGTTGGGAACTACTGACAAATGGATGAATCTAGCCTCAGCTTAGTTTACAGCCTGCCCTGCTTTTCTCGTACCGCAGTACTTTATACCCTTGTTTTTCTTGTTACATGCTGTCAAGTACCTTCCCAGTTGATTTTCAGGGTACGTGGGATATTTAAGGAGCAGTTGGTCTCCTAGTCCTGGTGCTCCTGACTACAACACAGAGCTTAGAAAACTTATTTTTATGGATTATAATTCCAAGAAGTCACTGGCCAACACAGCCAGTAACTTTTCCAAGATCTGCGCCCATGTGGTAGCAGTGCTTTGGGCAATACTCCCTTCCTTTCTATTCAGGATGTAGTTTATAATACAAGAGTTCTCACTATAATCCTCAACTCATTACACCATCTTTCCTTTCCCCAAGCCAACTGTGGCTGTGTGTCTTCCGGCTAGCCTACTGGAAGAAGCTGTCATTCCAGGTGGTGGCTACTGTGCCAGCGCCATGTTCACTGCAAGAGCAGGCGGAAAGCCCCAGACTCTTTGATTACTCCCTGTGATATCCAGGCAGATCTTAAACCCAAAGAACAAGCATGCTGGCAGAGGAAACAGAGCCCCGAGGGCTTTGCTGGCTTTTCAGCCCCAGTTCCTGTCCTCTTTCTCTCCGACCATTTGCACCCCGCTGCTCTTGCATTTGTGAAATACCTTGCCAACTGGTCAGAAAGCTACTCTGCACTTACCAAGTGGCTACAGGAACCATGAGCAAATTTCACCACTCTGGTTCCAGTGTAAATAGGCAGATTTGGTGTCAGTGGCTGATGTCAGGGATGCCATCATGACCATCCCGCCATCAGTCCTCTCCAGTATTATATAGGGGTGAATTGGGAGTTGTGTCTGGTTCCATTCAACACATTGGTCTGTTCAGTCCTGTACCCGGGACTGCAGAGTTTTGCTCCTCTACCACATGGGTGAATATCACAACTAAACCTGTAGGTGGCAGTATAGGACCCCAACTTTGAAACCACCAATTGGGTTAAAGTAGGTTGATGGCCATAGGAATCCTCTGGTGGAGTTTGTATCGCTTTGTCAGACGCTGGTCCCTGGAATGAATGAAAGGGCAGTGGAACAGTTTGATGGAGGTATGCCAGATATGATCAGCGTTCCTCCCTTTACACCACTCCGGGGTGGGGTGGGGAGGTTAGAATAGAATTCAACTGTGATTAGTGTAAATGAGCTAGGATAACAACTGGCAGGGGCCATCACTCCAAGCCACGTACTTTGGGCAGTATGTCAAGAGGCACAGGCCCTCCTGTACAAAGATGTCAGGGATGCCTTGACAGGCGACAGGCACTTGCAACAAGGCAAACCCAGAGTCTATAATGCAAGTTTTCAAACTTTGTTCTAAGGAACGTCAAGCCACAGGAGTTGAAACCTCTGGCAGTGCTTTGCTCCTCCATCAGCTGGAGACCAAGCAAAGTGGAGGAGAAGAAGAAATGAAATTATGCAGAAGAGACTCTGTGCTGTGCAGAGACAGGCGAGTGTCCTGCGTTAGAATCTGTTGGCACTGCGGTGACATTCTGACATTTCAGATGATCCTGACAACAGGGGAATGAAGCCTCTGGACAGCAAAGGGTGACAATAGATGCAAGGTCTGAAGATGCCCAGTTGCACATCCTGCCACTACAGACCTGCCTATCATATTGTATCCATAGGTGACAGGTGTCAAAAAGCATCCTTTTAAAGTGTCTCTCTGTCTTATTCCCCAAGGAGGGGAAGGGAAGTCTTGTTAATTCGGGCTTTCTTTGCCACCATAACTTCTTGAAATGCAATCATTCTGGACACAGACAATATTTTCCACCCAAAGCTCTCCCCTGGAAAGACAACGAAATGGAGTACCATTTCAGAGAATGGTGGAGGCATGATCATGCTTCCCTGTTACTTTTTAAAAAGGTCCTGTCTTCCTTCACCCCAAACATACTGCGTAAGTCACATGCGATGAATGAGGTGAACCCCAGCTATTGCTGGGTAAGGGTGTTTCAGCCCTCCTGCATGTTATGCTCCCTCTGCCCATGAACAGGGAACTAGTTCATGTGCCTTTCCCTTCCGTGCCTGACTCAAGGAGAACCCTTGAGTCTCTGGCACAGAGGTGCTCACCTTTCCCCCTTTTAAACCCCAAAACCAAGCACTAGGGGGTCATATATAAGTCAAAACAACAACATCAACAACAGCAAGAGTGAGTCACATTACATCAGCAGCATGGTGGGCTAGAATCCGATGCCCAATGCAGCTTGGACTGTCAGGCTGGCAAGGAAAAATGTTGCTAAGGGCCCCTTCCTAGGGAGGCATCAATGGCAGGACCCCAATCAGCTGCTTTCTAGTCAATTTCTTTTGCAAACACCTCCAGAAATTACACATGACTTAGCATGACTTCATTTGGGGCTTACTGGGAAAAGTAGCAGCTGTCTGGGAGGTAATTATTTCCCCCATTCAGGGCACTCAGCTCTGTCACCATCACATAGCATCACTCTTTGGTGTGGGAGATGAGAAGAACAGTGGCTGTGAGGTGATGGGCATGGAGAGGAGGTGAAAGGGCACCATGTTTTCACTCCCTCATCCTTAAACTTCCCCAAAATTTCTATGATGCCCCTTAAGAACAGGGCAGCAAAAGGAGGGTGAATTATTGCTCGGCACTAGATGCTGTTGGACGGTTGCCTAGAAATTAAGTCTCGTATCTACTTCCGTTCAGCCACCAACCACAATTATCATGAAACACTTTGAAACTGTGGTTCATGCTGGAACAACCCACCAGCGCTGTACTACAAGGACCTATCAATGCTGAGTAGCCTACATAGAAGAAACCACCAGTATGCATCGAAGGCAATAAGAAAAGAGGAAGAAGAAAGGCGAGATGGATAAGCCCCCTAAGGAAGCCATAATCATCAGTTTACCAGGGTTGTTGAGGACAGGTCATTTCAGGGGTCACTCACTCATGGGATCACCGCTGGTTGGAGTTGAATTGACATCATGTAAGAACAACATATTTTACAGCTTTCTCTCATCTTCACTTACATTCCACAAGGATCTTCTAAGACAAAACATTAGACATTTTGCCACTCATGCAGCCTGTGTACATCATAAGAGAAGAATGAGAGGCTTTCCCCTTTGCTCTTCCCTCCTTCCTCCACCAAAAAATGCTGCTCTGTAGCCAGACCTGGCCAGTACAAGTTTTGGAAGTGATGTAAAGAGATCAATTTTGCTCCAGGTTTCAGAGGCCAGTGCCTGACCTGTACATACGGGGCTAACGTCAAAGCCCACTAAACGATAACATGGTATGCATTTTATTCCATTGACTCATTTGAGTCCCTGGGAAATGTCGGCTCAATCATAAACAAATAAGCATGCTATGTGTACGGGTTTGCTAGGGACACAACTGTCAGTGCCACTCTGAGCTAAAACTTCAGCACCTCCCTAATGGTAAAAGGCACACTTTCCCTGCAAATGAAGTATTCAAAGATTAAAAAGTTTTGTAAACTATTAAAAAAGTTTTACCAACGGCCTCTGAACTGAAAAGATGGATTCCTTTAGGAGCCGTGGGCTATGAACATGGCCTGTGAATGATAGACTCTCCAGGAGGCAACCCTAAAGGTGACCCGACAGAGATGGGGGACTCCAGTCATGGGACTCGCTGTCAAGTTGGACTGAAGTTGCACTGGTGACTCTACTCAAAGTCTACGTGGTCCCCCCCACCCACCCAATAACTCAGATTCGACTCGCACCTCGGGACTCACCCAACCCCTCCCTTTTTTTCTGGGGAAAAGAGCTTGCTTTTAATAGGGACTCGGGCTTGGGACTTGAGACTTAGTACCAAAAACCTGGACTTGGACTTGGGGCTTGGACCCAAATATGTGCCTATGAGCTGATCAGCAAATATGGGTCATCCCGAGGAACTCAGCCCTGAGTGAGTTGCTTGTAACAGAGGAAGGCAGTGGGATGAGAAGGCCAAGAGTTCCCCCTTCTGGCCACAGTGACATCATGGAGAAAGGCAGCTGCGTCCCTCTGTTAAAGCCCCATTCGGAAATGCCTCTCTCCCCCCCACCCCCCTACACACACCTGTGCCTGCCTGCATTTCAGATGCCAGCATCCTGTCCCGCCTGCTGACAGAGGAGGGCAAGTCACTGATGGAAGAAACATGAGAATTCACAAGACAGGAAGGCTCCTAAAAGACTCGGGTGTCAAGGAGGGTTAACAAATGTGGAAAGCAATGCTGTGGTGGTTGCCCACCCTTCCAGCGTGGGTTGCCCACCCCCACTGTCGCTGCCCACCCTTTCAGCACGGAGTCCTTGAGTGTCAGTGCTGATATTTAAAATGATCTTCACTTGCTCTAAGTAAGATATTTCAATTCCAGCAAGCTGTCAGGAGTTGAGGCAGACTTCGGGAATAATGGTCCGAGTCTCCTTGTATTGTCCTAGTTAATAAATCAGCTGCAACACAAATGCAAACAAATGAGAGAATTACACACACACACACACACACACACACACACACACAGAGAGAGAGAGAGAGAGAGAGAGAGAGAGAGAGAGAGAGAGAGAGCAGATTCTGATGAGAGCACAATACACTGTACCACACACATGGACACACACTTCAAATAGACCTCAAACCAGGTAGACAAACTAAGGACAAGGACAGAAGTACCACTGATCTTCTTCCTTCCTATTGCAACGCATCATGTGTGTTCCCGGGCCATATCTCTATTCACCATCAATCTCCCTCCCACTGTTAAGAGCAAGATAAGATGGCAGGTTACTTCCAAGACGATGTGAAGGCCTGACACACAAAGCTAGGGGAAGTTGTTAAATGCAAGGTCTCATCCACTTGCCTGTCAAGACGGGTTAGGCCTTCCCTTCCCTCTTCTAGGCATCCTGTGAAAGCAGGGACATCGCAGAGCAATGAAAGGGGTCAGAAAAGGGTATTGGCAGCACAGAGACCCTCCTTGCAAAGCAGTTGTTTGGATCCAGGTGCATAACGTACGAGTGCCCAACATTTGATCCTAGGTCCCAATGCCACCTCAGGACCTGCCGGGTTCAGAGCTTCATCCAGAGTGGCTCCTTTCTCACCGCTAAGGACAATCACCCTCACTTACTGAAGACGCTCCTCTTCACCCCACCCAGACGAGTCTTAGAGCACATTGTTTGTAGGCTATGAACAGAGATCTAATATTGGGTTACAACCTCACCATTTTTAGAATCCAGGGGTTTTATAGGAGAGGAGCTATTTCTCAGAACTTGGAACATTCCTGGGGAGATGGTAGCAAAACTGGGATTTGGACATGAGCTCTGGGGACTTGCAAAATCATGCTTTGAGGAGAGTGAAGTTTCATACATTGCACCTTTCCTCCTCCTCAGATTAAGACTCTTTCATCTGAGAATTTAATGAGCCACGTAGCCAGACTAATCTTCCTTCTGCTATCCTCAACTGACCAAATCTCCTTTCCAGGTGGCATGGTGCTGCTCTCACTAAGCCAGGCAATGGCTTAAAAGGAACCTTTTTGGGCCATTTCTGTGTAGACTGGCTCACAGAATGCACCAAGCTGTTTGCTATTTTTTGGATCTAATTCAGGCTGGAGAAAATGCAACCCTTGCTAAAAAATTTTCCAGGAGCCATATTTTGCACGGTTTTCCAATATTGTCATTCTCCATTTATAATGCTCCCATGTTTCCCTGCCCGTTCCTCAATTTGGCTTTTTTAACTATAGAAAATCTGTTACGGAGATAAAAATGAAGTTGCTATACCTGCTCTCTGAGCCCCCCCCCTTCCCTAATGTGGTCCATGAGGAGTCCTCTTTATCAGTGATTCCCAACCTTGGGTCCTTAGATGGTCTTGGATTACAACTCCCAGACATCTTGGCCAGCAGATCTGGTGGTGAAGGCTTCTGAGAGTTTTAGTCCAAGAACATCTGGGGATACAAAGTTGGGAACCACTGATCTACATGAAAGCACCATTGGTTATGAGACACCTTCCACACTGCTCTATTTACCTACTCTGCATCACACTGTGCCGAGGAGGTAAAGAATTCTAGATTCCTCCTTTTAACAACTGTCAAGGCTGCTGTACAGTCAAATCCTTGGAGATTTGGGGCTCAATCAGATTTGCATTCATCCCACTGTTTCATCTGCTGGAAAGCATTCCTATTCATACCGTTCTAGGTCCCTGTCAAGAGCAACTGCTTTCTTGGTATGGGAAGGAACAATGAATGGAAGCAAGCTTGTAGCTGTCATTTTCCCTTCTGTTGTCCATTTGCCAATATTGTGAAATGGCTTAAGAAGAGAATTTAGGCACTTCATGATATTGGGAAAGTAAACACTTCCTCTGCTTTGTGGAGGGGCAGAGGAAGTAAACTTTTTTTTTAAAAAAGCTGTGCTTTAACAATGCATAACTTAGAAAAAATAAATGAAAAATTGAAAACTTCCCCCCAGAAGTGGGAGGAGAAAAAAGGGGAAATAAGGTGGATGTTTGATACAGCAATAGAAAGAGATAACACACATTAAATAATGAAATTAATAACTACTTCCTCTGCTCTTCCATGGAGCAGGGATGAGAAAAAAAAGAAAAACTTTAACTGATTGCTTACAGAAAATTAGAAAAAAGAAAAAACCTTCCTCCCAGAAACAGGAAGGGACAAGAGGGAGTGTGGATGGAGGTTTTTTCCCTTTGGCTTTCTAAAAAGCATTCTTAAAAGTATTCTTAAAAGAGCTGGACCAAACAGGTTTGTTCGAGGTGTGTATGCCATTTGTATGCACCAAACGGCATGTTGTGGTTTAGTCATTAAGTCATGTCCAACATTTGCACAATGTACACTTTAAGCAGTTTAAGGTAGACTATACTGCAACGAAAGACACAAGTGTCCTTGTGGTGGAAGAGTTGTATCCTTCATCCTCAAAACTCTCAACTCTGGAACTGTTCTCATGGTTGGCAGGTCTACCATCAGCTCCATACACAGCCAACAGTACATCTGGGACTGACCTAAACATACATGTTCACTGTGCAAATGTACCTTTGCTTAAGATGTTGCAGACATTCGGGGGTACCTACTGTAGCAGAAATTTGTCTAGCTTCCAACAGTTGGATGGAATGCCAACTGAGCATCCTCTAGCTCTTACCATAAATTGAATTTTGACATGCTTGTAGTTAGTTTTCAGCCTGACTACAATGCTTTAGAGAGTCTTAATGTCATCTCCTAACACTCATTGAAGCTCTCGGTGAGATTATCATTGATCGTGAAACTATATGGATAGTACATGAACTACAAAGTTAGCAGCTTTATGGAAGCATGCATGGCGGCTCTTTAGTTTCAATCCCGTACCTTTATTAAATCTCTAATCAATTGCTGTGAACTTGTAATTGAGCCATTAGCCTAAGCAGCCTTTTGTTCGATGAGCAATTTCTCTGGATTTTTTTTTCTTGCTGCCCAACCTCCAAATTAAAAAAAAAATTATCCTGCTTCTTGATTTCCTAACACCACTGACTGGGTACTATGCCCTTGAAAGTAAGCTTCCACTCCCAGGTGTAATAAGATAAGGGGCATGCACTATATTATGGCAAAGAAAGGTACTTTGAAAACAGATCATCCCATAAATTCACTTGGAAAGGTCAGAAATATCAAGTCAGTTCTGAATCAGCAGTCTCTGTGTTGTGTGTGTGTGTGTTACACAGTACTAGTCCTTGTGCACCTTTGACACAGCATTCTCACATCTGCTGGTTTGATTCTGAATAATTTGACCAACAGCAAAGTGTGGTGCTTGATGCCCTCCAAAAGTCATGATATTGTAAGTCATCCCCTCCTGTGTTTTCAAGTCAATCCTTAGAATCCTTCCCTTCTGCTTTGCAGAACAGAGAAGACCACACTGCTCTCTCCTCTTGAATCTGAGACATCCAGGGCAGAAGCTCAGAGGAAGCCGGCTCCTCCTTCTCCCACTGGAGTCACTGGTGGTTGAGACAAGTGAGCTTGTTGTTTGGCCATATCACCTGTCTCTACTTTTGTTCAAAGCAGTGGTCAGGAGGAAGACACCTGGGGGATGCTGGTTCATCACAAATGTTCAGGTTACGGCAAAGCTTGGAAAATCTACTGTTTTTGAACTACAATTTTCAGATCCTCTCACCTAGCATGCCCGGTGGGGAATTTTGGAAGTTGCAGTCCAGAAGGTCCAGAACTTTTCTAGTCTCCAATGAAGCGAAATCAAGTGGGACAAAGCAGGACATAGTCCTCCTGCATTTATATCATTTGCAAAACCCTTCATTCAAGTCATTTAAGGGGTGTTTTCCCTCTCTTTAAAGATTGCAGACTAGTGCCTCTCCTATTAGAAATCATGATTTGCTATATAATTTCCTAGTTATAGCACTAGATATGTTAGATACAAGCCAGCGGACGGAAAAAAAACACCATCTTCTGGTGGTAGTGATCCTGAGCTTGATATTGGACAGTTCTAGCTAGGAGTCACTGACAATCCTTAACTATGTCAATGGATGCATACTAGAAAATTTATTATGTCAAGGTTAGGTCTGGATGTGAGTCTGTTCCAGCTGGCAACATACATTTGCACATCATCTTCTCCATGACAGTCAGCTGACAATAAATTGCACCAGGCTGGGAAAGGCTGACCCATCCTAGTACTGACAAAGGTTGAGTAGAGCTTGGACATTGTGAGAGCACCTGACTCATAAATTAGGTTGGGGACAGGGAAATGAACCACATCATCACTGTTTTTTCCTAGCACTGTTCAATAGGAAGGAGAGGCAGTTCTTTGGGTAACTAATAGCAATAATCAATTTTGTTTCTCACAAATCCTTTGGCAAGGATGTGGCATGAGCACATAGTATTATTCCTGGATTCCTCCAGAGGAATGACGTGTCCATGGAAGGTCACTTATCGATGGCTAGGAAAGCTGCTGCTGCTGTCAAAAATTCTCCCTCATTTTCTTGTCCCTGCTGCCAATATGCTCTGCCCCCCCCCTCTTTTCATCTGTCTTTTCTGTCAGACAACGGCACTCCAAGATGCCAGACCGAGTTTCTTTTGCAGAGATTCTTTTAACTGGAGATGTCAGGGGCTGAACACGGGACTTCTGCATGGGAACAACCGTGATCTTGTAAACCACTGACCAGGCAGCTTTCCTGGGCTTACCTGAAGGGAAGAAATGCGACAAGTCTGCAGTTCAGGAATGCCCTAAGCGTCTTTTGACCCAGTATTTGTAACAGTGACCTATAAATCTCCAAACATGGAGTTCCACAGGAGTTTCTAGTACAAGCCTTATTTCTCTATCATTTGTTGATGCTGCTGTTTTTTTTTAAACTGTGAATTTAATCAGGTGCCTCAGGAATTCTGCTGAGCCATGGCTCCCTGTCCATCTTCCCTGCACTGCTCATGATTTTATAAGCCAGCAATACAATCGATAGACAAATAACTACAGAGACAAGCTGGACAAAGACAGTAATTCCACATGAATAGCACAAGGAGGGTGGTATGCATTCAAAACATTTATATAATAGGGAAGTCTGGATCGATGAAAGCACTATTTAGACAGGCTGACACTGAAAGCCTCTTCTTATGACCCTTTCAGGGCATGGCAGATACAGTTTCCAGGAGAGATCTAACTCTGCTCCTATTACAAGGCACCGAACAATTGTGTGAATGCAGGCAGCTGATTGAGAAGTTTAGCACAAAGTCCCTGGGGGCTTGAGAAGGCCGCTTTATGCCATGTGTTGCCCAGGTTGGGGTAGGCTGGCACAAGGATTCGCATGAGCAGTTCACTAGGTGACTGATAACATGAATCAGCTTGAAGCAAAAAAAGAGCTCAGTCTCCTGAAGCTCCCAAGATGCCACTGGAATGCCATCAAATTGTCCCCCCCCCCATCCTTTCCTCAGACTGTTGCAAGAGAGTGCAGAGAGAGTCATCCTTGTAAATCCTCTTTTCTAGCAGAACCAGGCTGTTGCAATTGCTCCATGTAGCTGTGATAGATGTGAAGCCACCAAAATCCCAGGTGGCCCTTGGAAGCCACAGAATTTGCCCACTCTGCTTGAAAGCATGGTTAAGAGCTATCTAAAGAGTAACAGAAAACAGGCCTGGAGATGGAAGGTACAAGTTTTCTAAGAAATTCAAATTGAAATGTGAAAAATGGCAGCAGCACAATCTGTAAGCACTTTTATGCAGGCATCTCCTTGCGAAGTAGGCATCCTTCAGTCTCAAGAGGCTATGGTAATGTGCTCTGAATTGAGGTTTTGGAACATCGTATAGTTTGGCTGAGAAGGCCAATAAATACGAGAGTGACAATCCCTTCCACACTGAAGACAAATACAATCTGTCCCCTGTCCAGCTCCCTGATTTTGCTGGTTTCAGGGCTGCCTCTTTGCTTTGGCCTGCTGAACAAGTGTCTCTTCAAATTGGGAGAGGCCATGTTGCACCACCTGCCTCCAGGCTGAATGCTCAGATGTCAAGGTTTTCCATCTGTTCAGGTCCATTCCTAAGGCCTTGCAGATATCCTTGTATCTCAGCTGTGGTCTCCCTCTGGAGCATTTTCCCTGCACTAATACTACGTACTGGAGATCTTTTGGAATCCGACCATCAGTCATTCTCACGACATGCCCAAGCCAATGTAGACATTGCTGCTTCAGTAATGTATGCATGCTAAAAATTCCAGCTCATTCTAGGACTGCTCTACTTGGAACTTTGTCCTGTCAGGTGATACCAAAAATGCACTGGATATAACACATATGGAATGTGTTCAGCTTCCTCTCCTGCCATGCACAAAGGGTCCAGGACTCACTGCAGTACACGAATGTACTCAGGACACAGGCTCTATAGACCTGGAAGACATCTCCTTGCAATATCAGTGTATTTGGTTTATAAATTTGGGTTGTATTTTCCAACATCTGTGCCTCCCACCTTCTGCATGTACTTGAGGCTGGCATTCCCCACCCCCACCCCCACCCCCAAATCCCTTGGCAATGGTATTTGCAACATGAGACCAACACAGAACGACCAACGGGATCCAACCCTTTGCTAACAATTACTCCAGGCATTCTATCAAATGGCTTGGTCTCTTGGGATGTTGGGCTTCCTTTTCATTCTCAGCACGCCTCTGGAGTGCTTCACGCAATTTTGTGAAATCTCCTTTGGCCTCTGAGGGGAGAATAAAGAGACTGCCTCCCCACCCCTCCCTGTCAGGTCCATGATGTGAGCTACCTCAGCAGGCCCAATTAATGGGCTTCTGCACTTCACCACCAGAAGTTAAGAGGCCATTAAAGGCAGCTGGATCTCCCCCTCTCTTGCACACCTAAGTTCATGAATATAGCTCTTAGAAAAGAAAAGAATTATCTAGCATTTTGTGGCTTTCACTAAAAAACATTATTAACCAAATAAAAGGAGAAGAGACTTTGTTGTATGACAGCTGCTTACTTCCACATGCCTTTGTCAAGTTAGGTTTAATTCTCTCTGATCTGCTTCAGTAAAAGGATTGTCAATGATTCCTGACAAAAGGCAGCACAGCAGCTCTTTCTACATGGAGAGAAATTAATTGGGGACAGGAACAGATGAAAAATAGCCCCCAAAGGTTACTGTGCCACGATGTGCATGAGCATGTTCGGGAAGTTAAAACATACACAGACACACACAGACACACACACAGACAGAGAGATGGCTCCTTATTTGTGTTTATTTATAGGCTTCTTCCTCTTCTCTCCTAAAAAGTTGAACAAAATCTATTTCCCCTTGGTCTTAGAGCTGCACTGACTTTCTGACTTGCTTGAGGAAACTACTCAGTTGTTCCAAACTCACACATCTCTATGTTAGCTAAAGGAACGTTTTCTGTGTTAACTGAGGGGCACAACAATGGTTCCCAACCTTGGGTAACCCATGTATTCTTGGACTGCAACTCCCAGAAACCCTGGCCAACACAGCTGGTAGTGATGGTTTCTGGGAATTGCAGTGTAAGAACACCTGGGTTACCCAAGGTTGGGACCTACTGCCATATCCCCACCATGTTCTAAATGACCAAAAAGGTCCAACAGTAATTCACAATAGGCTATTAAGAATGAAAAAAACCTATCTCACCTGTGCTGGCTGCTGCTGATAGGTGTTGTAGTCCAGTATAGAAGGTGTCTAGAAGGTGCCAGGTTGGGGGACAATGCTCTAAGGAGATACAGTGGGGTCTTGACTTGAGAACTTAATCCGTATTGGAAGGCGGTTCTCAAGTCAAAAAGTCTGTAAGTCAAGTCTCCATTGACCTACAGTGCATTGAAAACCGATTAATCCCGTAACAGGCTGTTTTTGTTCCATTTTGGTTTTTTTCTGGTCTGTAAGTCAAATCTCAGTCTGCAAGTCAAACCTAAATTTTGCGGCCAGAGAAGTCTGTAACTCAAAAAGTCTGTAAGTCAAGCCGTCTGTAAGTCAAGGGTCCACTGTATTAGAAATTGCTAGGGCAAGTGTAATAATGATATGCCCTGTATTTTTGTGCTTGGTTTGGCTAGGTGGAAAGCTATTCTCTCCTTGGAAAATCCAGGCTGGGGTGACATGCTACTCCATTGTGCAAAATCAAGGTATTAGGTACTAGTGTAGAAGAAAATGTAATCACTCCATTCTTCTTCTGAGGACTTGCTTCTTTGAAGGAAACCTTAATCTTAATACATACCATTAACTTTTCTCCTTAGGCAAAGAAATACTATGGATTTTGCTTACAGCATTATTTGAGCTAAAACATTTCACAATGGCCACAATTCTATCATCTTTCTATGCTTGTGTAAGGGGAATCACTATTTTGTCATGGTAAATTGCCACTCATTAATAAGGATCTGTTTGTGTTCCTGGATGCATGCGAATGTAAGTTTCTAATAGGATTCTGAACACACTCTGTGTGTGTGTGTGTGTGTGTGTGTGTGTGTGTGTGTGTGTGTGTGTGTGTGTGTGTGTGTGTGTGTGAGAGAGAGAGAGAGAGAGAGAGAGAGAGAGAGAGAGAGAGGCCAGAGGGGTAGGGAAGCCATTATTTAATTTTTGCAATACACTGCTGAATGAGTTGTGTTTTCTTCTTTTTTATAATTGTTATGTCCCTACTATATTTGTAAGCTGCTTAGAGCCTGCTAGCTGTGCAGAAGTGATGGAATTTACATGTATATACATAGAAATAGGTACCATTTGATCATATGGGTGTTGATGCTTGACAGTTCCATCATATTATGGACCAATCCTGATGCAATACTCATCAGCCATGGAAGAATAATCATAGATACAAAGTTTCCAGGGATTCTGCATGACAAATCTCTGAGTAGAAGTCAACAAGAATCCCTCCTGCTGCCCGCAGTTTTTTCTGGCAAAATTCTCATGATTTTGCATTCCAGTGTAACAACTGAAGAACAACTGTGTGGGAACTGGCAACAAGCCATTGTTGACACTACACATTGAAGCTACATGCTGAGTTGCAAGACCACTATTTCAGGCTTGCTCGCAGGCACTAGTTAGCATGCATGACATGAAAAATAAGTGAAAATGCAGATGAAAAGTCCCAATTGACAGGGACTTCGAAGAATGGAGGGTAACCTGTGCAGAGCATGTCAGCCAGTCTCAGTGTTTCCCAATAAACAAGTACCTATTATGCTGATGCTGAGTGATGTTACAGTTATGGTTAAAATATGACCGCATTTCTTGTATCATTTATTTTATTCAGAGAAGTCTTGAAAGACGCCTGCCTGCAAATCTGATTTAAAGGGATTCTAATGTTTGCTTAGCATATTCAAAGACCTGTAGGAAAAAACCCACCAACCCAGACCAATAAAATGCCAACCATAAGGTTTCAGCCGGTTAATCTCAAATTATAGAATTAACAATGCATAAGAAAGATTTCAGCATTCTTTCAAAACAATGGCAAAAATCCAGCACACCCACTTGCTTAAATCCTACTGATTTTTTAATAAGACTTAAATATGAAGATTGCTGGATATCAGCCATTGCTTTTAAAGTTTGCAAACTTGGATGCCAATCCAAATGTGACCAATTTTGACTATTATAATTACAACAAAATTATTATTTCCTTTTCTGACATTTCTATAGTTAATGGAAAGGACAGCTTGTGAGAAGACAAGAAAACAAGCTGTTGCATTGTTATCGGTGGACAGCGTGTATATTTAATTTCTCCACTTTATCCAAATTATTCTTTACCGGGCCCAGACAGTTCTGAAATCATAGCTCAAATGGGTACATTTGGGTAGCTACAGGCATGTCTCCACCTTGCTTGTCAACCTCATCTGGGACTTGCCAAAACTGGGAAGTAGCCACTGTTAGGCCCTCGGTGCTGTGTTGCAAGTATACGCTGATCAGCTACAATATTAAAACCATCTGCCTAACATTGTGTAGGTCCCTCTTTTGCTGCCCAAATAGCTCTGATGAGTTGAGGCATGGACTCCACAAGAACTCTGAATGTGTCCTATGGTATCTGGCACCAAGAGAATAGCACCAGATCCTTTAAATCCTGCAAGTTGTGAGGTTGGACCTCCAAGGATCAGATTTGGTGTTCCAGCACATGACATAGATCAGTGATGGAGAACCTATGGCACATGTGTCACAGCTGGCACACAGAGCCATAAGTCACCATCGAGAAATACTTATTCATCCTCCGATCCCGGATTTTGGCACTCCCCTCTGCTGATGCAGTTGTCCAGCAGAGGGGTGCAATGGTGACCATTACCGGTCTAGCTCAATAGAGGAATTGGAGGACCGATAAGTATTCTTTGTTAATACCGCCCATAGGGGAAAAAAAACAACAACACACAAGCATTTAACCCTTGCAGTACAGGAGCAGTTGTTGTTTTTTCTAAACTGAAACCTCGGTATTCAGGTTTTAATTGCAGCGTTGGCACTTTGAAATAAATACGTTGATTTTGTGTTGCAGTTTGGGCACTCGAGCTCAAAAAGGTTCACCATCACTGCCATAGATGCTCCATCGTATTGAGATTTGGGGAACTTGGAGGCCAAGGCAACACCTTGAACTCTTTGTCATGTCCCTCAAAGGATTCCTGAACAATTTTTGCAGTGTGGCAGGGTGCATAATCCTGATGAAAGAGGTCACTATTGCCAAGGAACACCATTGACATGAAGTGGTGTATGTGATCTGCAATAATCTCTGGTGGGGTGGTATGTTTCAAAGTAATACCCACATGAATGCTAGGATCCCAAAGTTTCCCAGAAGAACATTGCTTCGAATATAACACTGCCTCTGATAGCTTGTCTTCTTGCTGCCATTTCCTCCCCAGGTAAATGATGAGAACACATCTAAACAACAACCTGATCCAAAAGAAAATGTGATTCATCAGACCGGGCAACCTTCTTCCATTGCTCCATGGTCAGTTGCTCATGTCCCCATTGTACACAATGGTGAACAGGGGTCATCCTGGGCACTCTGATTGCCCTATGTGGCTCTGCAGCCCCATACACAGTAACCTGTGATGCACTATGTGTTCTTATACCTTTCTATCATGTCCAGCATTAAAGTTTCAGCAATTTGAGCTACAGTAGCTCTTATGTGTGATCAGACCAGACAGGTTAGCCTTCAGTCCCCAAGTGCTTTAATGAGCCTTGGGCACCCATAACCTTGATGCCGGTTCACCAGCTGTTCTTCTTTGCACCACTTTTTATAGGTACTAACCACTACATACCAGGAACACCTCACAAGACTTGCCGTTTTGGAGACGCTCTGACCCAGTCTTCTAGCCATCACCACCTGGCTCTTGTCAAAGTCACTCAGATCTTTTCGTTTGCCCATATTTCCTATTTCCCACACATGAAATTCAAGGACTGACTGTTCACTTGCTGCCTAATATATCTCACCCCTTGACAGATGCCATTGTAATGATATAATCAATGGTATTCACTTCACCTGTCAGTGGCTTTAATGCCGCAGGTGATCAGTGTATGTGACAGCACCCACTGCTTCCAGAGGAAAATGGAAAATGTCGCTCCCAGGCTCCCAACATCCATTAGAATTGCTTTTGGATGGTCATGATTTCTGATAGGCTTAGTTGCTGCTGTGAGTGATCCAACTACCTGAGCAATGCAAGGGGATGATGGAGAGAGCTCTGTAAAATAGATGATCCACACCAGACCAAATTCTGGGACTAGATTATGTTGCTTAGGGTGCTTATTGGGTGCTTGGACATGGATCAGGATAAGGCTGGTTTGTGATCTGGGAAAAGTTTATACAGGTCATGTCACAAGTAGTCCAAAACACAACCTATTTCCCTATCTGATTGCATACTTAATCTCCAAAGGCATTTGAGTGACATACTTCTGTTCTTTTTAATTATTTCTGGTATGGACTAGAGTGCCAGTGGCTCATCCATTACCCTGCATTACTACAGAAATACTGACGTGGATTTTTATCTAAACGGATGACATCTACAACAAAGCAGTAGATCGGTCTGCAGAAGTGCGTATACACAAAGGGCAAAGTGACAGCATTTTTAAAAACCATTTGGGATGTCTGTAAGTATGGATAGAGAAGGAAATTGAACAAAAGGTGATTTAATATTGCACACAAGCCTTTACCTTGATGACCAGTTTTAAAATGTCATCTACTCTGGACTCTGCTGATAAGCTGTGACAGGACAATAACTATGTAGAAAGGGGCTAAAAGCTCATTCCAGTATGACAAAGTGGGGAAATGATATTTTAAGTACCATCCTATTTGGTGCTACATTTCAGACTCTATAATTCTTGGCACAAGAAGATGCCACGGTTGGGGGAGTGGGGAGGCACAAACAACCATGACTTACAGCCCCCTATTGAGGCATTTGTCCTGAAAACATGTATGTCTCAAAGGGTGGACAGGCTTTTAGGACACAGATAAGCCCTTCTCTCACACACACATACACACACACACACACCGGAAGACTGGCAGACCTCTGAATAAAGAAGATCAACCAGTCACAGAAATCCTTACAGCACCTGTGAAATTCTTCATGTTGAACAAGTAAATCTCTGTAGGGCAGGGATGGGCAATTAATTTCTATAGGGGGGCCACATGAAAAATCTGAACTGTGTTCGGGGACCGAGCCAACTTTACTTAAAAATAAAATGAAACAGTTGATGTTATGATTGTTTTTATTTTATACTTGTTAATCTTCACAAATACTAAAGAGGTTTTTTGCAGTATGTTAAAGATAAGCAACTGATCAACTTTAGACAAAAAGCTATAAATGATTTCGATGTTCAAAACTGTCTGCGGGCCGGACAGGAGCGGCTCATGGGCCGTAAGTGGCCCTTGGGCCACACTTTGCCCAGGTCTGCTGTAGGGCTTCCAGATGGGTAGAGATGTGGAGGAGAAGGCTTTTGTAGATGCTTCCTCTCTCCACTGCCCTTGACACCTTCAGACTGAAGACTAGAAAAGGGCTTAAATGTCTAAGTGTGAACTGCCTATTTATTTAAGACATGATTTTACATGTCCAGATTTGGTATTTGTATTTATATTCTGCCATCTTCCTAACGGTGCCACAAAATGAATGTCTATACACACAGATAGTAAGGTGGTGATAAACTGTGGTTATGTGGAATGGTTAGGGAAAGAGTGCCTTAGAGATGTTTTGAAATATAACCCCCCCCCCAACCAGGGAGCTTTTTCTTGGGTTATATATCCCTGGATAAATCCTATCTTAATTGACATCCTGATAAATAACAGCTTAATTAGCTTCCCTCCTGGGCCCATTAGAGGCAACTAAGCAGCCCAAAAGGTCAGGGCCGTTAGGACACATTAGTTCTGAGGGTTCAATGACATGTTTTAAAATTCACTTACTGCACAGTAAATCAGAGCGACAGAAGCTGGTGGTGATTTTCTGTGAAGCCTGAGAGAAGCAGCTAAAATGGGCTAGCATCCCCACCCCACCCCAGAAAAGAACCCCTCTAAACACATACATGAATAGGCAAGCTCTCTCTCCAGCTTTCACATACTTCAAACAAGGGCCAAGAGGCAAACACAGCCATTGTATCTTGTTTTAAGACAGCATAAAGCTTTGAAAGTAGGCTTTGATTTCCACATGAGATCCTGCTACTTCCCTGAGATGCCAAATTCCTCAAGAGGCAGTAACTCACGGGATCCACAATGGGCAGATAATTGGTAACACCACCCTCACACCACAATACTGTAACTATAATCCAGCTCAAGGTTGTTCAACTCTGGCTTTTTGCTTTAAGTCACAGATAGGTATCCTGGTCCCATTCTGATGTCTTGGGCTACAGCTCAAATACACCCTAATCAATGTTTGTCATTGGAGTCAATGCCCAAAATATTCAGAGGTCACTAGAATGTCTAACTCCACTCCATACATTCTTCTAAAAACTGGTTGGGGGACACACGTTCTGGTAGATTTCTTCTCTTTCTTAAGCGATAAGGGGAGATAGATCTTGGTTTGTCAAGAGAAAAGAAGAGGAGAAGAGGCCACAAAGCTTGCTCTTGTAAATGCCAACATTTAAAATGACAACAAATACATTCTGATCTAGGCTCAAAAATCCAGAGATCCACAACTATAACAAGCACTCCATTTCAAGAATGATAGGGCTGGTGTCCTACTGCTGTCAACTTTCTAAATTCTCCTCAAAGGCTGATACTGTACTGTGTGCTGCCTGCTACCGACTGATCCATCCTTCTGGCGCGTAGTACAGATAATTAGAGTGAACATAATTTAATGGATTTTGAAAGTTGGTTCTTGGGCAAATACCACTAGTACTGTTTAAAAGGCATTCGAGCAGGATGCTACTCCGACAATCAAGCCTTCTTCTTGTCCTGTCAGCCCCACCCATCCAGCCCACTGTTATATATTCTGAGTACCTGACTGTGGGAGTGTTTCCAAGAAAGATTCAAATAAATGAGATTTGTAAACTTTGCTTAATAGAAGTAAATCTTTAAATTCAATGTGGAAAAAATTGCGAAAAGGGTAATTTGTTCTGGGCTTCGTTTGGCATTTTTCAAGGAAAAGTCGAGACAAATAAAAGCTTTTCCTTGCACACACGTAGATGCTTGAAATAAAAGATCGACCTGTTGTTTTTACAGAAACCAATAAGGAGCCGGAACTGGTTTCGTTGAAGTGTCCTGGGCACAGCCCCTCTTATTAACATGCTGTCTAATGACTAATTAATTCTAGTAGGGGACATGTATTTGAATAGTTATTGTGGGATAATGAAATGTCAAGTGAGCAGTAAGCCTTTGCTAAGTGTGTTCTTAAACAGCTCCCAGTGTCAAATGCATGCACATTCCCAACACCTCCACATGCCAAGAGCTGTCCTTGGCATGCAGCAGCAGCAGGGGGTTCAATCAATATATTTTTAACAATCCCCCCCTGGTATTTAATCAGTACATGCTAACTAACTGCATTATTGAATCCTGATTTGAGGAGGCTGCTTCTCCCCCACCCCACCCCCGCCCTTCCCCACAGTTCTTTTTTTAACATGTGGGGGTAGAGCTCTTGCTTTTTTTTTTCCAATGTGCCACATCCTCCTCTCTACATCACCCTGGCCGCAAAAATCCCGAGTCCCTTAAATCGCTCGCTCCATGGACCCGGTGAGGACAATGCTGTCACTTAATAATTTATACATGTGCATTAATCTGCTGCCTTTCTGTGGCATGTACCAAGCAGGAAGCAGCAGGAAAAGAGAGGAAGGCAACAAGGCCAGCGATTCACATTTCGCTCTTCAAAGGAGACAGTGTCAAGGTCAAGCAGCTAAGGAGGCTCACACTCTGCACAGATTTTTCATTGGCCATGACTAGAGATGGGGACGAATATAAAAACAGATCGCTTTTTATGATGAATATGGCCGATTCATTAAATATTCATTGATCCGTATTTGTGGGTTCCAGAGACCCCCAGGAATTCGAAGGTATGACTATTTAACCTTTTTTATTCATCCTTCGTAATAAAAAAACAAAAAGCAAAAAGCACCATTCTGCCTACCTGCCGCTGATCAGCCACCCAATACCACAGTCTACCCCACACCCTTCCTTTCCCTACCTTAGGCCCCACGCCACCCCACCGACACCCTCTTACCTTAATTGCTGCTGCCCAGGTCTTCTGGCCTCGGAGCCACACATTTAAAAATGGAGATTGGTTGCCCTTTGCAAAGATGGCAGCTGCAGCTTCCCTGCCCTAAATGAAGCCACAGCCTCCATCTTTGCAAAGGGCAACCAGTCTCCCTTTTTACATGATGTGGCTGTGAAGGCCTGATGGAAACCTCAGCAGCAGCTATTAAGGGAAGGGGGTATCAGTGGGAGTGGAGAGGGGCTAAGGTAAGGAGAGGAAGGTATAGGCTCTTGGGGTGGTCTGGGTATAGGCTCTTGGGGTGGTTGGCTGTGTGTGTGGGGTGGTGGCTGCCTATTGGCTTCTGATCAGTTGATCAGAAGCTGGTAGGCAGAATGGGCTTCTGTGCCATGTGGTAAACTCTCCTGGGGGGATCCAATTTGTGGGTGAATAACTTGGATGTCCGATATCCAATGTTCACCAAAGTTGTCAGGCATGTTGAGCAATGACATAGGAAGCTTTGTTGTGGATTCTCTAATTACCTGGGAGGGAGCTTTCCTGGGGGGGCCCTTTGTGACTATATAACACGGGGGTCCGTGATCCACTGTTACCCAAACTTCCAGCAATTTAATCATCCTGAGGCTGTAAAGAAACAGAAGGCAGCCACAAAGTTTTTGCATCACCACCACATTGATAAATTATGGCTAAAAGCCTTACAGACTCATCCACCCTTCCATTGCCTGGAATGGCCAGGTAAGCAGGAAGAGAGAGGAGCGCCGGGAGCAATTGGAAGGATGAGCAAGGCTGCCACCACTGCCAGACACATGAATAAATGGAATGGCTGCCATGGCTGGCCTCTCATTAAGTCCAGCTGCACAGGGATATTCATATACAAATACGCCCATCTCTACTTAGATGTTAAGTTCAGTGGTTCTTGGCAAGATGGATTTTGCCAAGTATTGTTTTAATTGTGTATTGTTTGATGATTTTTAGCGGTCTATAAAGGTATCACCCATTTTGGAATTTTGATTTTGTTTTGTTTTGACCACATGGCTACCCTTTACTACACATGTATATACAGTGGTGCCTCAACTTATGATCGTCCCTACCTATGAACATTTCAACTTACGAACAACTCCGGTCGCAAAATTTTGCTTCGACTTGCGACTGGAGCTTCGACTTACAAACAGAAAAAAAAAACCACGGGGAAGGTGGGGAAAGTGGGAAAATTGAACTTTCAGTTAACTGTTGGCCAGCGAAGAGGTTGCTTATCTGCTACCTCGCTCGCCTCAGCAGTTAGAGAGTGTGGATATGGAGAGAGACTTCAGACTGCATGGTACTGTACTGTACGTACTGTATTTTTTTTATTTTGATTTTTGGATTTGGGCTAATGGGGAGGTTATGTTTCCGTGCTCTTATGGGTCTTGCAGACCCTTTCTGTGAGTCTGTGCTGGCTCATGTGCTCTAAAATGGATTTTAGTCTTTTGGCTTTAAAATCAGATTTTTTTTTGCAAGGGTCTGTGCTGGCCGGTGTGCTCTAAAATGGAGTTTAGACTGAAATCTCTCCCCCCGTCTTCTCTCTCTCTCTCTATGCTCCCCCCCCCTTTGCTGAGGGGGTCTGTTTGCTGGAATAATGGTTGCTGGATTCTGTGGCTCCTAAGATTTGTGTACTGTGTGCAGAACAGTACTCATGGCTCCAAAGAAAGAGCAGAGCAAAGGGAAGAAGAAGATCATCTCCACTGAAATGAAAAAGGATATCATCAAAAAGCACGAAGATGGCATGCGTGTGACTGAACTGGCCACTGAATACAAGATGGCAAAGTCAACCATCTCCACCATATTAAAGAAGAAAGACGTCTTGAAAAACGTTGATGTGGCAAAAGGAGTCACAATCCTAACAAAGCACAGGCCACCCCTGATGGAAGAGGTGGAAAAACTTTTACTGGTGTGGATGAATGAGAAACAGCTGAAAGGGGAAAGCATCAATGAATTTATTTCTTTTATTTCTTTATTTAGCCATGATTTGTGAAAAAGCAAAGAAGCTGCATAGTGATTTAATGGAAAGAAACCCCTCCGGAAGTACAGCGCAAGAAGAATTCAAAGCCAACAGGGGGTGGTTTCAAAAGTTCCAAAAGAGAAGCGGAATCCACAGAGTGATAAGACACGGGGAGGCTGCAAGTTCTGCCCATGATGCTGCAGAAGCCTTCAAGCAGTGCAGGATGAAGCAGACGAAATTAGACATTCACCAGGATGGAGCCTGCAGCCAAGAGAGAGCGACAGGGAACCCCTGGAGAAGATGAGCCAAAGGAGGGGACCTCTACCCCGCAGTAATGATCATCTCACCACCCACCTGCCTGTCTCCCAGCCAGAAGTCACTGTGATGTCCTCCAGAAGACACCAAAAGCTAAGTGACTTCACTTTTGTTTTAAAAGGTGCGTGGTTTGGCTTAAAATGTGTTGTTGTAAAATGTGTGGGTTTAAAATGCATGGGTTTAGCATGTGTGGGTTTAAAATGTGTTTTAGACTCCAAACCCTCTCCCCCCAAATTGTCTTTTCTCTCTCCGTCTTCTCTTTCTGTGTTTAAAAGCACAAACCTTTGTCTGAGGGTTTTGTGTGCCCCAGTGATGACCTTCTTTCTTTCCTCTTTTCCCCATTGTTCCCTCCCGCCCTCCTTTTCTGCCCTTTTTTTAAACCTAAGTCATCTTAGGTTAACCTGTTTTACAACCGGCACCTCAACATACAAACAAAAAAACCAGCCAGAACGGATTAATCGGGTTTCAGTGCATTTCAATAGGAAATGCTGATTCGACTTAAGAACATTTCGACTTGTGAACATCTTCTGGGACAGATTAAGTTCGTAAGTCGAGGCACCACTGTATGTGATATGGAATAGCCATGGGCCTTACTCTGAAGTAGCTTCATGACCTCAGAGAGAAGTGGATAGGCAGCAAAACCGATGAATATTCTGGAAACAGCAACATTGAAGCAGATCAATTTAAGACTACCAAATCTTGTAATTCAGTCATGTTGGCTTTATAAATAAATATAGACAGGGACACCTGTCTTAGGTGTAAGTCAGCAATAGTGTTTTGTTCTGCTCTTTAAAATTTGATGTAGTCTTTGTCTGTAGCAAATATTGATCTACCATCTTTTACTTCTTTGAATGTTTATGCCAGGTAAAATGTGGGTTATTTTAAAAAGGTGTGAAAAACACAGAAACATGGCCAAGTGGTCTGCATGCAAAATCCAAAATCAGGGTTGGGTGATATGATTACTAGCCCACTAAAATATATGATTCCCAGTGTGGATAGTGATAAACAAAGATAGAGTGATGAACAAGACTCTGGAGAACAGGGTTTGAATCCCCACTTGGCCATGGGAACTCAATGGGGGGCGCCATAGGACTGGTAAAATCACTCCTTAAATATCTCACTTAACTGTATCTTGAAAGCCCTATTAGGGTTGCTGTGAGTCAGTTCCAATTTGACAGCACAGAACACACACACAAAATAGGATATACTGTGGAGCATTTGAGTCCTGCACAACTTTTCAGCAAATTTGCAAAAAACATAAAAAAAGAAATACATGTGTGTTACACAATTTGCTCTGTACTGTCCTTTTATATATATATATATAATTGGACTTGTATTATGTACATCTCAAAGTTAATTGTTACATCCCCCACTCAGAAATGTGTATCTTGTCTTAATTCATAATACATAGAATATCTTCTGTGGGAATAGTACCAAGCCTTTTTTCTTCTTTTTCTGAAAACTGTATTTTAAAGGCACCAAAACCAAGCCGAGCCTCCTATATGCAAGCAGAGAATGGGGTGGTGGAGATAATACCACATTGTAATGGAAAGCAGTGCTCTTTTTTTAAATAGCAGAAGGCTTCTGGGCCGAAAGACAGTGGCAGATTGTTTGCAAACTGAAGCCAGAGCATTTGGGAAGAATTATTCATGTAAGGATTTCTATTTTCCTGGGTAAGCTGCATGTCTGCTGTAGCTAATATGTGAGTCAAAGACCTAATTAAGTTTGCCTCTGACGGAAGCTCTTGGGGAGAAACAGGAAATCCTTTAGGTGACTTCTGGATTCTTGAACCAGATGTGATGTGATGTGGAGTGAATGTGGAGACAAGAAGAGAATGCTTTGAAAGAGACAGATGTGCATTTAATACTACTTTACCTACCCATCCCTCCCTCCGCCTAAGCCTATAAAGCTGTGCTAATATATACCACTGGTAATTTCAAGTGCCAGGCCCCTAATAGGACAATCTCATGTGGTAAATTATTAGCCCTAACCAATCTGCATGTTAAATTCCTTTTGCAAGAAGTAAATATGTTCAAATCACTAGAGAAGCTCCTTTGGATGGGGAAGATTTCATTAAAGGCATCAAAACTGCCTGATTTGCATCTGACGATTCCTCACAGGAGAAAAGAACTCTGCAAAACCACAAGAGACCCGTGCATTGGAGAGATTACAGTTTGAAAAATTATATTAGTCTAGGGATGGCTGAAGTCTTATGCTGGAAGACAAAACTGGGGTGTGGGGGAGGTAATGTAAATGAAAATGCAAAATACACCAAGTTCATTCAGACTGGGGAGAATGAAAGTTGGTGTGTGTGTGTGTGTGTTTGTGCTTAAACTTTTCCGACCTTGAGGGAGATCACGCTCTTTGATGGGAAGAAAACTAGTGCTCTGAAGCAAGGTGCTTGTCTCATCTTGGCTTAGTCTGGATAATCTCGGCAGTCTCCTCCCGACCTTAGAAATCTATGGATCCTCTGCACTGGGCAAAGGAAACAGTAAAGGAAGGAGACGGGTGTCTTCCTCCTGATGGCTCTGGCAATCGCCACAGGTGGTTTACAAAATTAGATCAAAGTGTGCTCTGTCAGGTCCTAACCTTGACAAATCTCAGCAAGCCTATTTCTTAGAATCCCAGCAAGGAGCGGAGCTTGGCAGGATCCCAGATACATCACCGGGGAGCCTTTAAAGAAAACAAAATAAAATAAAAGGTAAAAGGCCAAGGATGCCACTCAGCAAAGAAAGAAGGGGGAGGGAGACAGAAACCTTACCAATACAAAGCCTTTGCTGAAGAATGAAAGTGTTAGCTGTACAACCCCCCGCCCCGCTCACAGCCAAGACACTTCTGAACCCCTCTTCCCCCCCCCTCTGCTGCCACCCCTTGTCTCTGCCCTCTCTTGTAGTCCAGGAGCCACATCAAGAAGGGGAAAAAAAGAAGAAAGAGGGTTGCTATGGAAACTATGCAAATGTTAGAAGAAGAGCTTCTGTCTTGGAAGGAAATAAGGAGAAAAGAGAGGAAAGAAACCAACTTATTAGCCTTCAAACACCCTAATGAGTAAAGTGCCCGTCTGCACAGGGGCTGCCGGACTGCATGCTGTGTTCATCAACTTCCACAGAGGCTCCACTCCCCCACCCGTCTTTACTCTGCTGCTCTTAAGAACCCACCTGCTCTTTATATGCCACACCCACAAATCATGGAAGGTGCTATGGAGCCAATGCAACGGAATTAACAAGAACAAATGAGTCCAGGATGCTGGACTGTAGAAATTAGGAGCTGGTACTGAAAACAGAAAAGCTTCTGATCAAAGGGTAGCTCTTCTGGTGAAGTGCAGGGAGCACTTCGGAGAAGACAAGGAAACATTCAGAGATGTGGAGGCTGAACTGTCATTGCCCTTTTATCTTTCAATCCTATCGTCATCTTTGGTAGGGATATCTGAGGAACTGGGTCCTTGAGAATTCTGATATAAGCTGATTTGATCCATGCTTCCCAGTCTGATGTAATCTTGTTGTAATCTTGTTGTTCAGATTTTGCACTTCTCCAATTTTTGTAATGCATTGTATACATGTGCATACATGCGTGTGTATATACATGCACACAAAAACACATTTAGAAATAGCATTCTGTGACAAAACATGTTCAGATATATTTAAATATCTCTACTTGTTCCTACTTAAAAAAAAAAGAAACTGGATATTAATGCCGAAACAGTATGGAGCAGAATTATCGATGAATATATGTGACAAGGATACTGACTGGAAATTGACAGATCCATTCACCCTGAGTTTCCAGTCAAATGCATTTTACAAGATTCTGTGGCTCGTGTATGCCAGAGAAGAGGATGAAATAAAATTACAAAAAAGACCCCTGGGGGAAAGTTCCAAGCAGTGTCACCAGCAGGGATGCAACAGGTGTAAACCCAGGTGTATTTTTTGGATGTGGAGGTGAAATTTGTCCCACCTTGAAATAAAAATCCCTGCACTGGGCAGAGCTCAGAACTGCTGAGACAGGGGGCTGAGTAAGGAACAGCTCTCCTCATTTCATGGGAACATGCAACGTAACGTGCTTACAGAGTCTACTGCAAGGAAATGATACACACAGGATATCTAGTGACTCTGATGTCACCTGGACTACAAGTGGGTTCCAAGAGAAGGCTCGTGAGTACATGGCAGAGAACTCAAAACACACCGAAAGTATACCTCTCGAGACAATGAGCCAAATGATACACTACAGATTCTAGAAACAAATAGGCAACAAATAGGCATTATATTGTTGGCATCTCAAAAACCATCTCTATATTCTAAAGATGCAAATGAACATAAGGCTGCTGCCTTTTTGTTACACAAAAAGAATATTTCTTATCTATTGAAATAGAAGAGCTATGTGAGCACCATTTCTCTAATTCTCTTTCTCCTCCGCCTCCCCACCACCCTCCGTGGGACTCTAGTCCTGACAGTCTGATTTGTTGCTGGATGATTCTCTGGGTTGCAGGTTTACTACTTCACTTCTACTTGTTCCAGATAATGATTTATCCACTCGGGCGCTTCCCTATGCCTGAAATCTTAGTAGTAAGTTGTGGCAGCTTCTCACCTCTTGTTAGGTTAGAAGCTGGGTTAAACCACAAGAGTGTAGTCAGGCGCCCCGTCCACAGTCCTCTGCTGCTGTTCTCATCGGCCATACCCACCCCAACCAGACTACAGGGCTGGCCACAAGGAAGGCTAGCTGACCTTAAACAGAAGTTGCAGCTAGCAGTACCACAAGCTCCACTAGCCTGAGACAAGTCAACCCGGTCCAGAGAGAAGGCCAACTTGCTCTTCCCATTGTTGGAATGTCCACAATGGGAAAGACCAATACCCATCAGTCCCGATCCAGCCATTGCAGGGCTGAGAGTAGGAATGAGAGGGCATGAAGATCTTAAACATCAAAACAGCCAGTCGTCACCCAAGGAGTCTCATTGATCCTCCTTGCTTCCTTCAAGGAAATGGCAATCGGCACAGAGGCGGTTCCGGTTTTTGCGTGCATGAGATGGTGATCCAAATGCTCCTATAAATACCTGCCCACCCATCTTCTGATGTAAAAGGCATGTGTGCACAAGGTATCTGTAGTAAATGGACAAAAACCTCAAAGTAGGTGATGTAGACAGGGTGCGGGAAGAGGACAGAACCTGGCAAAAAGAAAACTACAGCGAGTGAAACAAAATTTTTCCTCATTCGACAGCCAATCCTTATCAGTGCCCCAAAATAATCAGCAACTTTAAGCAGCACAAAGTCTCTGAGATTTGATTAATTCCCTTTCACCATTCCATTGATCTGCGTGGGACTACAGGTAGCAACTGCAATCAGAAATCAGGAGAATGTCCCTCTTCCTCTTGCCCCCCAGCTCCTCTTTGACAATACGAGCATCAATTCTCCTCTGCTGTTGGATCTGGACTATTGCTATGGTACTGGTAAGATGAAATAATGCCTGCTGCTGACCAGAAATGATGATAGCTGTAACCCTGCTCATCAGACCTTGGAACATCAGAACACAGTTCATCATGCAAACTCAGATACAGTCTCTGCCAGATTGATGGACCCACTTTCAGACAAACCTCCATCCCTGGTTACAGGCAAGATGAGACACTCAAAGAAAGTCTGAGGTTTCAATGAGATCATTATCTTTGGAGATGTGGGAGGAAATGAAGTCAAGCCTGACAGTTTCAGTCTATAGGTGAGAAGATAGCAGACAAGACAAAGAGGAAAACACCATCATGCAGAACCCTAATTCCCTGTTTCTGCCTTTGTGGCATCCTGGAGGCACACAGTTTGTTGTGAAAGTGTGGCTGCACATTTCTCCAGCTCCATGAAATGCTATGGTCTTCAAGCTGCTGCTGCTATGCCCCTGTTCTTTTCATTTCCCTCACTGAGGGGGCCCTGAATGAGCAAAGCCTCCTTGGAGATCCCAACACGTATGGGGGAATCACAGGGAGAAAAGTCAGAGCTTTTGTCCAGCACCCACAATTTCCAGCCAGTGTCTGCCTCAGTGGATTCTCAGGAATTCCTTGGATGAGCTCTGGAAAAACCCTGCTCTTCTGCACAATGAAACGCTGAGCACAGGACCAAGGCAAGAAGATTCTGCTGGTCACTTCTGGGAGCACAACTACCCAGAATCTGCAAAAATGTCACCCTACCAAGCTCAGACATAAAGAGAGAGGAAGAGAGGAAGAGAGATGTGCTCTCAGGTGGATATGCAAAGCTGAGGTGCGAATCTGAGGCCTGCCAGGCCATGCCCTCCTGGTGTTGCTGATCTAAAAGTATAGACAGTGAAAAAATAATAGGTAAATATGGTGCTTAATTCATCTGCAGTGCGACCCAATATCTAAATAAAAGAAAAGAATCTTCCTCAAAACAGCAGGCCTGCTATAAAGGCCAGCCATGTCACTGCTGGGCAGCCGTGACTGCGTACAAAAAGAAAAAAACAGGAGGAGTAAAGGAGAAAAAAAGGGACTGCCTTCCTCTTTTCTCCTAGCAATGTAAAAGTTTTTGCCTAGCTTACCACACATTTGTTTTTCCTCCCTGTGGGATAAGAGCCAGCATATGGAAGCAGAGGCAGCAAAGGAGAGAAACACAGGGGGTTAGGGGCGCGTTCGTTTGGCAGCAATCTGGCATAGAATTGGCATCAGGTCTGCAAATGGAAACAGTAGGATTCTTCTCACTTAAGTACCACAGGCACATTTAGTATGTCGAAAGACCAGGGGTGTGTGCAGCAAGATATTGCCATGCTGCTCTGGTCCCAAAGGGACTGCTATGAGCTTCGTGGAATTATCCGTAGATGAGCATAGCTTCTCTCACCACTGAGATGCCATCACCTGTTGAGTTAATAGAGCCAGCTTCTTAAAAACCAGCACAATGAAAGCCTCGCAGCAAAAGAAATGGAATTACTTTAATGGAATTAAAGTAAGGTAGTTCATGAGAGCGGTCCAAAAAGCCTGAAGGGTTCACACTTCTCGGGTTCGAAACCATGCCAGTGAAAGCAGCCTTCCAAAAGCAATCAGTGGCTGCGCAGGTACTCCACTGCAGATCTTCCTAGTGCAGGAGGGACCAAACAAGTACAGCTTAGCCGCCTAGAGTGGTCCGAGTTGACTAGATAGGCGGGATATAAATAAAATAAAATAAATAAATAAATAAATAAATAAATAAATAAATAAATAAATAAATAAATAAATAAATAAATACAGTAATTTCGCTTTGAGAACACCATGGTGCAGCATAGGCGTGACTTGCAGGATCATTTCAGACTCAAAATAGACATTTGTGTTCCCTCTGATTAATCTGCTTCCGATCCCACAGTACAATTTTGTCAGAATGTCGTGCCTCTACCACCAGAGTTGCAAATAAAGTCCCTATTTACCTCCCAGTGACCAGTCATCAAACTATGCCAAATGCAAGATACAGACATGAAGGAAAGGAAATACGAATACAAAGAGATTTATTTCATCACTTGAAGGAACATGTTTTTAAAATAAATAATAAATGCATGCCCTAGTCTGACCCTTGGAAGGCTTCTGTACAGCCACAAACAACCTTTTCCTCTCCACAAAGTTCATAGTAGTCTTTAATTTGTCAGGGCAAAATTCTATCTTTACCAGCTTCCCACAGACAGAATGAGGTCTGGCATTGTGGTGGTCCGGTGGGCCAGATAGGCGGGGTATAAATTAAATAAATAAATAAATAAATAAATATTGTCGGGTTATAGGAACAGGATTAAAAATGGGAACGGGAACATAAAGGCAGGGCTGGATCTAGACAGACAATATCTGCATGGAAAAAAAAACCTATGACCACCAGAGGAGATAGCAAGAGATGGCAAATCTGACATAAAGAACAGTAGCGCATGTCAGATAAGTGCACAAAAGATGAAAAACCAGCTTCCTTTATCCCAGCAGGCTTCTGAATGCCTTAGATCAGTGCTTCCCAGCCTTGGGTCCCCAAATGTTCTTGGACTACAACTCCCAGAAACCCTGGCCAACAAGGCTAGAGGTGAAGGCTTATTTGAGTTTTAGTCCAAGAACATTTGGGGACCCAAGGTTGGGAATCACTTTCCTAAGTCGTTCTATAACTTTTGGAGCCCATGAAACGGAAACAAACACATGGCAGCCAACACACAAAGGAACAAACAAATACGCTCCCACAGTGAGCTTCACATATTTACATTAGAACAGAATATGAAATAGCAGTCATCTAAAATACAGTTCAGGCTAAACTCTAGCCAAGACAAAGTTCAGGCATTGTAGTATTGCAGATGAACACATCACAAATGAACAGGATTTTGAAGCAATAACAAAAACATTGCAATTGCTTTTTAGGGTCTGGGCCAAGTCCAGAGGTGAGGGGCCTGTTAAAGTAAGTGCAGCAATGTTGTGTTTCAAATAAACAGGGTGTGCCGACTGACAGCTAGATAAACAAGTGGAATAGATCACCTTGACTTCTCATGGTTTTCGGTCAGGGACTCCTTGTAGAATGCTACTCTTCCTTCTAAGATCACTTTCTCCTACCTCACAGAGTTGTTTCTTCTTCTTCTCCTCCTCTTCCTCCCCCCCCCCCATGCTGGCCTTCAGCACATTTACACCACATAAAAGCCAGCTGCAACAGGATTTCTATTGAAGTCTAGGTTTTAACTTAAATGCAGTTCTTAGAACAATGCTGTCTGTTTTAACTGGCATGTATTTCCTGGAACAATAAGACCGAAGTTTTTTTCCTTTTACTTCACTATAAGCATCCAGGAGGAATTCATCAACAAAAAAACTCATCTTACTGGCTTGCTGCATTCTGCTAATCTGCACAAATTCCTTCTGGTGATGAGCCCAGTTCTTGCAGGGCCAAGGGCAGATCCCTTTTGTGTTTTGGGTAGTTTTGTGCTGTAGGCAAAGCCTATTTAATCAAAGATTTATTAGTAAGAAAGACAGGAGAACCAATTCAAAATGAAGTACAAAACTGAAAGGGCAGGCTGTCAGTCCTGTTGAGACCTACCACAGTTCTGTTTCACTGTGCAATTTGAGGACCACTCAAAGGTATGTACGTACCTTTTTAAAAAATTCTTCATTCTGACCATCTTTCATAAAGCTAAAGCAATGGAGCCTACTTGGATTTCAATATGACTTTGATATGCTGATCAGAACTCCTGCCTCCTTAAAACATAGAAACATAGCTTGCCCACTGTTAGTTCTCAAACCTCTCCTTCCATAGCAATCACAAAATGCTACCTCTACACCTTTCTTCTTTGGGCTACTCACTCAAATGCGAACTATGTTCACAACCCATTCATATACAAGTCATATATGCAACCTTCTTTCTGTGAAGTAATCATCTCCGAATTATAAACTTCTGCTTCGTCAATGTGCATCACATTACAATGCTCAAGGTGGGTCTGGGTGGGAGCAGGAGAAAAGAATTATGAGTATGTCTTTTTTTCTTCTTCTTCTTCCCCATGTGCAGATGACTGCCGTAAGCTCCTAAAGCAATCTGGATTAGAATTGCCACTGAATTTCATCTACATGCTGATGTTCAGCAAAAGATTCTTGCTCAAATAAAACACCTGAGGAATTAATAAAGCACTGTTATCAAACGGTTTCAATAAGATTAGTAAATATTTTCCAGTAATTCTAGACATCTCTATTCTGTAGATCAGTGGGGAAAAACTGTTCAGTTGTGAACTACAATGTCACACTAGCAATGTATTTGCTGGTCAGTCACAAACTCTCGGAAAACCTTGAGGGGAAAAACCCCACACCATGTATTTCCGTGCAGTTGCAAATTTGGGGGGGGGGGGGGCAAGCATGTGACACCAATCTAGCTATTTGCAGTATCTTTAACAGCTGCATAGGGGGATAATAACTGTCTACGGGTGTGCAATTTCAAGTTGTCACAGTTAGAAAAGTGGACAGAAATGGATTGTCCCATTCTTACTTAACATTCAGACATCTACAGTGGCTTGTGGTTAATCCAATGTTATGATAGAATTACTGACCAGTTGTTTAGAATATACTTGAGGAACAAGACTGGTGTCCTGAATGGACCCTCGTCAAATACCACAGGGGCAGAGGAAACAAACAAAAGCAAAAGAAAACTGAGGCGCTGAAGAACTGTGTATTAAATACGCCCACATGAGCCATTTCAATCATACATTCCATTTTTTATGCTGAACACCGTTATTTTTCACAATTTATGTCTGTATGAAATGGAAACAGTTATAATTTTCAAACCCTAGTATCTGTACATTACAAAGGAGCCACACAAACGTCTGCCTTTGGGAAACACCCATTTCTAGTTACCTTAGCAGTGACCTATTCCTTACAATGCATAGTTTTCTTGCTTTCTCCCTGCTTGACTCCGCTGCCCATCATTGCTTTGGTTCCTGCTTTTTTTTTTTTACCTTATACCAGAGAAATAAATGCTTCTTTGGACTCCAACACTGTTTAGACTTTATGAGTACAGTATTCAAATAATAATCTCCCCCTTGAAATGGGTGTGCTTAAAGTCAGCAAGAAACCTTAAATCCATACCCAGCTGTATTTCTATCAATCTGCCAGATACCTGAAGAACAGTTACAAAGCCTGTAGTGTGTCATTACTTATGTTAAAGAACGTATTTTTTTTGTTCCATCCCATGATTATTTTTAATTTTAGGCAAAACACCTGAGATTATTGTTGCTAGACTTATAGATACACAGATCTGTCAACTTCAATTTTATAGTAATTTCACATTTTTTTTCAAAATGTACATATGTTCCATCACATTTCTATATTACTTTGCAAGGGACTTCTTAAGTGCACACAAAAAACTGCACATTTTTCAAAAGGTACAATTTTTTCAAGCTAGTTTCTCCAGGAGAAAAAACATTTTGTACAAACTTTTCTGTAAAATAAACATTAATATATTCTGTACGTGTTTTAACACATTTTATGTATAAGTAAGTTTTCATTAATGTATAGATTTGAGCAATTCAACCTTGATACATTTGCATAAACATGAACCCCTTTCCCCTCCAAAATCTCTCTTCCATCTCTCCCTGATATGTTTAGGAAGCTATCTTGCATTTTCCCAGAAAGTCTTCATTTCTGGCTATTCTTCCAATGCACAAGAAATGTTTCTTATTTACCCAGAGTTCAACTCCATTTTTCCTTGGTGCTACTTTTCTCATTATCACTACCATCAAATCTGTGGCTGAAATACAGGACCTGCTAATACTCTTCTGAATGAAGATAAACAAGTAAGATGCTTGTCTGAGTTGCACCAAAGTACTGGATTTATCTGCTTTTTATGCTGATGGCTTTCTATTCCATCCACCCCCCAAGCTCTGGTGCTTAGTGTAGAATATTAATCCCATGTGAGACCTTCCTTCCACTTCCATTCTGTGTTGGTAGTCAAGGGACTCAGGAAGAAACATTATACATGTGGTTTTTTTCTCCTTAAAAGACTGAGAAAGATATTGCCACTTCCAGACAATATTGGTGTGAGTGAATTATGTGTATGCAATTTATGTCTTGCCATGTGTACAAAAGAAAATCTAGCAAATACTGTAGATAACACTATTAAAGTAGCCTGCTTCTGGTAAAAAAAAAACCCTGTCTAAATATCTAAACTGTAATTTGTTTTTAATTTTAGCTTTTTCATATATGTCCATAATTTTAAACTGTGTAATACTCTGATACAAATAAAGAAGAAAGATAAGCCACAGAATCCATTACAGATTATTTGGCATTCTGTTAGGAATGGCCCACGCAGAAACTCACTGGACTCAAGTTGATTGCACATTCTGTAGTGAATTCACCTAGGTACATAAAACAAGACTATCACAACATGAGAAATTATACATTAAAAACAATATCGTGATTAGGAGACCAAAAAAAGGACAAATGCAGAGAAAGTGACGATTTTGATAATGTGACCTGCTGGCAACTCACTTTGAGAAAGGGACTCTAACTCTAGCTCTCTAACTGCCATCTCGACACACACACACCCAAAAGAAAGCGGACCAACTTCTTCCTAGGGTTGTAGAGCCTGGATGCACCTGGGCCCTGAATGTGCTACCAGGAGGTCACCTTGTGCTGAGCCATAAAGGGCTCACTAGGGACAGAAAGAGACAGAAAGAAGAAAAGACCACATCCAGGCGTAGACATTAAGACCACAGCTTCGGCAACCTGCATCCCCCCCACCCCAATCTCACCACTAGCCCAAGAAAATCTATAACACAATTACATCTCTTTGACGCACGTGTGAGGCAAAAAGAATCTCGCTGTCGGCAGCACCATTCACTGCTAATTGCAATGCGCCTTTGCTAAGGGACAACTACAGAGCAATTTTGTGGAGCTCCGAACAATCAAGAGAAGGGGAGCACTAAACACTTTTGACTTGCGCAATTATTCCCTCTCTCCCCCTTAAAAAGGAGTCAAAAATATCCTACAAGCCCCCTCCCCTACTGTTTTATAAAACAAATCCCTAGTGAGCCTCTTTATTTGCATAAAGTGCCTCACAAATGCAAGGACTGCAAAAAGCCGGGAGAAGCAGCAACAGCTAGACCTGCCTGGCTCAGATGAGGAGGAGAGGCCGACATGTTGGATTTTAGGTCACGTTCTTGCATCTGGCGAGGAGCCTTTGGTGGTGGTGATGAGATGTACGGCTGCAAGGAAGCACAACTTTGGAAGTGGGCATGCTGCACAGCTCGGTGTACAACACCAAGATCTAGGCATGCAGCAGAGTACCAAGTGCCAGGCAACTATCGAGGGAAGGTGGCAAGACCTTCCCCGGATCTGAGTATGGCTGCTGCTGCTAAACCAATGGATATTCTCAGAGGCAGCAAAGACTAGTGGCTTGCAGAATATATTCGTGAAGGCTTTCACAGCCGGAATCTAATGGTTGTTGTGGGTTTTTCGGGCTCTTTGGCCGTGTTCTGAAGGTTGTTCTTCCTAATGTTTTGCCAGTCTCTGTGGCCGGCATCTTCAGAGGACAGAACTCTGTGCTCTGGGATTGCAGAATCTTGGACAGTTGGTTTATTTTTATATATTTAGTTAAGTGAAATCCCCTGCCTTTTCATCTAAAGGTGCCTGAAGGCACCTAAGGCAGTTACAAATAAAGAAGAAACAATGTCAAAACCATAAGCCATACTCCACTGTACAAATACCAAGATGACTCTGAGAATGGGTATTTTATCACTTACCATCTTACTTCTATGGCTATACAGAAAGGTCACCAAGAAAGACCAGAAATTGAACCCATGGCTCACTGTTTCCTATGTGACAGCTAGTACATACATGGGATTCAGGCTGGAGTTCAATCTGACCCAGAAACAAATGCTAGAGGAAGGCTGTGACTAGAAGAGGGAGATGCTTCATTAATGTGACCATGTGATTGCCACCGCAAGATCTTCCCTCAACTCTGAGGGTATGCAAATTAGCTTGTTTGGCTTGGTGAGTGGTCTCCAGGGTTTCAGCACGGGATTCCTTTGAAGTCTGATTCCACAAACACCTCTCTACAACACGAATGTACAGTACTTTCATCTCTAATTCCGGGCTATCTCTAATGTCTGTTTCTGGCCTTAACGAAAAAAGCACTGTGGAAACATCTTTAATTTCCCAGCTTTGTATGAATTAAAATTGCCACCTTCTAATTCATCATGACAGCTGAAATGTTAAAGTAATTAAGAGGATCCCTATGATGTACCTAAAATATACACAGTTTTCTCATCCGTGCTCACAGGAGCAGGACTCTGGGAAGATTCATCACAATATTCCTATCAGATAACTATCAAAATCTGGAGAACCACATAGTATGGAGCATGTTCAGGGGAAATGTTTCAGAGAAATAAACAGGGCAGGAAAGAAGGAAATAGGTACCTCTGAAGGTAAAGATTCAAGATCTGTCATAGAAATAAATGGCTAAGAGTCAAACTACGTAGTGCATTATGCATGCATATTTAAAGGTGAGCTTAAAGGTGGGCACCTTCTTTTTCCAGTAAAAGCAATTATGTCATATCCCAATCTGGGCTGTGGCCATACATGACTGCTTTTAGAAAAAAAAACCCAAACGAATAGCCTGATGTAAAGACGCTATTAAAGAGGTAGCTTTATCCTAGGAACATGAATCATGAACCAGGAAATTTAACCACAGCTATGAATACACTTGGTAGCTTTAGGTGTTTGATAATTTCTAAGCTTTAGCCTTCCACATGCATGTGGATATGGTATCTCTTACTCACGTCACACCAGCCTTCCCCAACCTGATAAACTACAGTGCCCATCAATGGCAGCCGGCATAGGGATTTGTGATACTGGCTGGAGATTACAGCGCACCAGGTTGGAGAAATCACCACAAGAAGTTGTTCTGAGCATTACCTATAAGTAATGTGTGTAAATGGTTCAAGGAACACAAAATACAGTGATGCCTCGCTAGACAGTTACCCTGCATGACAGTTTTTTCACTAGACATTGACTTTTTGTGATCACTATAGCTATTCGCAAAACAGTGATTCCTATGGGGGAATTTCGCTGGACAATGTTTGGTCACTGCTTTGCAAACGGATTTTCGCTAGACGACAATTTTGACAGCTTCCTCCATGCTCGCGAAACAGGTGTTTTTGGGACCTAAGCTTCACAAGACAGCGATTTCAACAGCTGATCGGCGGTTCGCAAAGTGGCTTTCCTATGGCTGATCTTCGCTTGAAAACAACAATTTTTCCCCATTGGAACACATTAAACAGGTTTCAATGCATTCCAATGGGGAAATGCTTTTCACTCAACAATGATTTTGTTAAACAGTGATTTCAGTGGAACGGATTATCATAGTCTAGCGAGGCACCACTGTATATATTATGCAGTATAGTAATTGTATAATGAATGTCAATAATATCACCATGTATCCATACTTCAACAAGAAGTGTTAACACTCTTCAGTCTGGACATAAACTGCAATCTTATACCATACATAAACTGCTAGCTCAGTGGTTTAGGTATCTGGCTGTGAGGTTGTAAGTTCAGTTCCCCCCACTGTGCCTCCCGGGAGAAGAGTCATCCTGTGTGGCCTTGGGCAAGCTGCACAGCCCCAGGGTACCCCTAGAAAAAGGGAATTGCAAACCACTTCTGAGTATTGTCTAGCTGGAAAATCCTGAAAAAGGTTGTCAGAAGTCAGAATTTATTTGATAGCAAGTACTATTACACCACACACGAGCCCCATTGGACTCAACAAGACATATATAGGATTGTACTGTCAGAGCACTAGGGTGCTATAGAGGCAGAGCTGCAACCAGGCATGTTTGTCTCTCAGTGTTTGTATATTTGCATCCATTTGGTGGCCTAATGTATGCTTGTCTAAACTAAACATCTTTTCAGAAGAATGATGTTAGAACTTCCCACTGCTGCAACCCAAATGAACGAGGCAGATTGATCGCTGCATTAACTCAATTAAAAATGGCTTCTTTCACATCCAGCATCTCATTAAGATGATTCAGAAGAAGCAAATTTGATTCTAAAAGTGTTCTTACAATAAAATGTGAAGCGTCCTAGATCCGTACCCTTTATCAGGGTAACAAATGTGAAACACAAGGCTCTCTAATTTCTCTTCTATTATCTCCCAGTTGCCAAGAGAGTTTCTGAAGCAGGAAGCCCAGCTGAGTGGTGAAGTCAAGACATGCTACCCCATATAGAAAAGAGACCTCCCCTGTGATCAAAGGCAGTCTTCTCGTCCCCCAAAGGATTAATATGTTTCTAAACCCGTTAAGTTTTAATTACTGCCTGAGCAAGCTGGCTGAATGCCATCTACATCTCTATTAAAATTCAATTTATGCCCATCATAACTAATTCTGCTGCCCTAGCTTTTTCACCGGCCTTCTTCAATTTCCAGACAAGATGTCCAAAGTTTTGTCTTGCTGCATTAAATCTCCAAAGGTGTGCATCCGTCTGTGTTACAAGGCTGAGCATGTTGCATCCAAGACTGAGAGAAGAAATGGGCCAGGCTTCTAAAATGGAATGCTTCAAAATCTCAGTCTTTCTAGCTTTGTGGAGATGACTGGTTTGGTATGATCTTCTGCTCTTTACGTATATGTTTCACTTAAATTTCACTTAAGCAGCTCAGAAAGACAGTTCTACATCTTGCCTTCCACATTGACATTAGCTGTTGTTATATGTGACAATATTTTGTATGACAAGTGGTCACACATTTACCCTTAAATGAACATTTACATGTCCTTGGGAAACCTAACCTAATGCATCTTGTTATATTTCTAATGTCATCTCTATAGGATGCTTTGAACTTCAAGAGTTTTTTCTTGTATGACAACTATCACCTAAAGAGTTATAAACATTGTCCTCATGTCTGCCACTTGTCCTGTAAACACCTGAGACAAAGAGTGACCTTACAAGTTTTCTACTTTTAGCTGTTGGGGGTACTTTAATATTCCATCCAATGTCCTGATTGGAGTGAAAATATTCCAAACATTGGTGATGTGTGGTTCCAATAAGCAGAAGGGACATGCTCTTGTTATCCGTTGGCCCCCACAGGGATAGGAGAGAAGGGCACTGGAATTCTCAGTGGGTTCAGAAACTGCAAAAAGTGAACATGAAAACTAACCCCAACCCCACCCATGCTGCTAAACACTGGAATTCCATGGTGTCAGGAAGAACCCCAAAATACATTGAATAAACATTTGTTTTTAAAAAGTCCCTGTATACTAGCAGTTAAAGTTCTGTGTACACTGGATGGATCCAAACATCATACAAAGATAGTACTGTATCCTTGAGAATGCAGGATTTATAAAGCATTAACTGTGAAGAAACTAAAATAGTTGCAGATGTTGTATATCTTGGTTCAATCATCAATCCAAATGGACACTGGGGCCAAGAAATCAGAAGAAGAAGACTTGGAAGGGTAGCAATGAAGGAACTAGAAAAGATAATCATGTATAAGGATGTGTCGTTGAAGATCAAGACCAAGATGATCCACACCATTGTACATTCTGGATCACTGCATATGGGTGTGGGCAGTGAAGGAAGCTGATAGGGACAAAATCGATTTGTTTGAAATGTTGTGCTGGAGGAGAGCTTTGTGGATACCCTGGACTGCCAAAAAGACAAATAGGTCCTAAATCAAATCAAGCCTGGAGGCCAAAATTTTGAAGCTGAGGCTGTCCTCCTTCAGGCACATCATGATTCTCTGGAAAAGATAATAATGCTGGGAAAGGTGGAAGGCAGCAGGAAAAGAGGAAGACTTAATACAAGATGGGCTGACTCCCTAAAAGAAGTTGCAGGCTGGAGTCGACAGGAGCTGAGCAGGGCTGCTGAGGACTGGACATGTTGGAGACAGCTCATTCATATGGTTGCCATACGTCAGAGGTGACTTGGCAACACTTAACAACAACAACAACAACTAGTAGTATGCTGATGCATATTACTCAATTGCTCCTCCTGTAAGGAGGATTTGGGAGTGGCACAATAAACCTGGAACTTTAATTTACTTTGTTAATCATGATAGCTGAACCAGTTCCCTCCCCCCAACAATCCAGAGAACTAACCCATGGTTATTGTTATTGATTTATTTCATGGGCTTTCTTCCATGACTGCTCTGGCTTCTGTTATCTGATTCACGATGCTAATTTAATGTTGTCTACAACTATATTCTGCATGAATTCTGAAGCATCTTCATCACCAGCATATTGAGAGAATATCAAAAGCATCTTGCATTTTAAAGGAAGCCTGTGAAATTATACATGGGTGTAAAATTGGGGGAAGAGACTAGAAATGGGAAATTAACCCCTTTAAGAGTATGTTACAGACCCATTGGCTGTATCATACTCTTATACTGTACATTCTGCTAATAGAAATGCAGTCTGACAGACAGAAGCTGACAGAAGCTTCTTCTGGCCCTGTCTTTTCAGTTTTTGAGGCAAGATGTAGAGGGAGAGAAGAGTCGACTTTCTCACAGGGCCTAAAATATCTCTCAGAGAATTCGAAACAAGATCTAGACAATCATTATACAGAATTATTTGCTTATAATCTGATCAATATTGCAAATAAATGTTATGCTATATTTCCTTTGCAAAAACTAGAATCCTGGGCAGAGGAAAATTATGTTAGTTGAATAATAAGTTGGTTTCAGAATATCTTATTTCATAATTTACCAATGGCCTGTATTATCAATCAGTCAATCAGTCAATCAATCAATCAATCCATCCATCCATCCATCCATCCATCCATCCATCCATCCATCCATCCATCCATCCATCCATCCATCAATCGGGGGCACTACTACCTGTATAAACCTAAGTTTGTCATTTACACCTATTTGTAAGAAACAGTTGCAGAGGAAAGAAATGCCTCAATTAAATGTAAATTCTATGTAACTTCTTTTCATGTTTTCATCCAGCCTCAGGCCAGGGTTACGAAAATCTTTGATCATGGCCAGCAAGCATGTTCAAAGAGGGACGTTGCACTTCAGCGGCTAAATTAGACTGCCAAAAGAACCTGGAGTAGATTTTTAAGAGCTCTGCCACTTTACTGGCATAGGCAAAGGTTTCTCCCTCCTCTTGGAACCTGACAGCAGCAGCAGCCTTGACTCTGAGAATATATCCCTTTTCAATATCTGCTGTCAGGCATTAGCTCAGTACGTTAGATATGACTGGGAATTTGATTCCCCGTTGCATCTCCTGGGAGAAGAGCCAGCTTATGTGGCCTTGGGCAAGCTGCACAGACCCAGGGGGCCCACAAAGAAGGGAATGGCAAACCACTTCTGGGTAGCTAAAAAAGCTAGGAAAGGGACATGGTCAATCAGAATTGACTTGACAGCATATAGTTAATTAATTAAAATATGTTCTAGTCAAAAGGTCCCAGTTTTTAAAGGACATGTTTGTTATGTAAATTGATGGGATGGGAGATTGGACGTGACTGGGTTTCAAAGTTCCTTCTTATTTCCTTCCCTTTGTTGTCTCTACCTTCTGCAGCTTTTCTCCATTCCACAGAAGTAGTTATACCTGCCCCCTTCTCTCTTTCACAATCCCTTTTCCACAGAAAAGACAGGTGTGTGTTGTGTATGAAACAACTCTCTTCATTTTGTTCTCAGAAGGTTGATTAAGATGATGGCAGGGGAAGGGAGACCAAGCCATGAAGAGGATTTCCTGCCAAAAAACCAAAAACAAACAAACAAACAAAAAAAACCAACAAACCCAAAACAAACACAGACACAGACACACACACACAACCCCTGAATTTGTCAACATAAGATAAATTGTGTCTCCTGGTTTTACAAACCCTAATTTTGAAGACAGGCACTGTTCTATGGTGGAGTTTGTTGAGGAAGTTGGAAAAAGGGACCCAAGATGGCAGGGGAGCCCTGCCAACGGTGCTGTTAGCCTTGTTCTTTAATACAGGAGGAGAAGCAGTTCGCCATTTGATGAATGGAAATTAAAAAAAAATACATTCTTCATGAGCTCAGAGGCACTCTATAATATTGTTTCTAATTATTAGAAATAACACATGGCGAATGAGCCTGGACACAGTTTGTCTTTTTTGCATCTAACCATATGTTTCAAAGCCAATCAGTCCTATCCCATTCCAGCGATACAGTACCAGCTAGGTCAACAAGGCTGCTGAAACTTTCACACTCCAGATGTTTTGGAATAAAACTGCCAGAACCCTCAGTCTGTATTGTCAAAGACAAAGAATTGTGGGTGCTGTACTCCACAACATCTGAAGTGCCAAAGGTTCACCATACTTGCTAGGGTATACTTTGTCTCTTCTTTATTAACAATACTACAAAGGTTTAAGTGATGAACAATATTCTTTTGAATTTTGTCTAGTCTAAAATATTTATTTAGAAAATCCTATGCTGTTAAAAAGTGCTTTATATTGCTTCCATTTCATAGTAATTTAGTTCAGCCTAGGTATAAAAAGTGAATTTATATTTAAGGAACTCTGGTTGAGTCAACGCTTCTAGGATCAGCCAATTTCATAAAACATTTTCTAGACAAAGAAAGTAGGAAAACAACTTCAGCACTGAGAATGCAACACTGACAAAGTTCAGATGGTTCTCACCGAGCCCTATAGCACTCAGATTATGCCACTCAGCACAATTGCTTAAAAGCATTTTAATATTAACAATGGCAAAAATGCACAGAAACCCTTGCAAGGTTTAGATCTTTTGTCTTATGGATCTCCAGCTTCCCAGATACTGTTTGCATGTTAGAAATACTCTAAGAACATCTGCCAAGGAAAACATGGCTAGTTCACCCACTGCTGTTTTAACGTGAAGACCAGTATTTTACATTGATGGTGGCACATGATTACACACCAACGCCACCACAAACGTGAAACACAACAGAAGAGGGGGGGAAGTATTCTTTCCATCAGCAGGAAACAACTCACTCATGGGCATTATCACTGCCTAGACTGAATGATCAAAGGCCAAATAGGGTAAAGGCAAGGGAGACCACATCTACAAGCTATTGTATAACATTGCTAGTGCTGTATTATTCCTTGCACTTTTTCAAGAGCAGGAATAATACAGAACCAGCCATGAAAGCTTAACAACAAAGGACTGAGTGCCTTCTACTCCACAGGAAAATTTCTGAGCAGGCTGCCACTTCCTGTGGCTCCTTTAAGATGAAAACATACCAGCAAGCCTTGGGGAAAGCATCTGAGTGACTGAACACCACATGGAGCTTTACCCTCAGTCTTCCCCAACGGAATGGATTCCAGATGTTCTAACCACTGCCCATGCTGGCAATGCGATTCTAAGAAGCTGTCATCACAGACATTTGGAGGGCAGCCATTTGAGGAAGAACAAAACAAAGACAGAACAAGAACGAAAGTACAGCAACACCTTCAAGATGAACACATTTTTGCCCCAGTGGACAAAATCCTCTTGTATGTACAGTAACTTTGTTACAATTGGTGTAACTTTTGGAGGCAGTTCTAAACCGCAATGCCTATGGGAACACTTTCTGAGGATTTAATAAAATACAGTTCTTTCAACAACCCTAGGGTTAGAGGTGCCAGACCCCTCTGGTAGGCCCGGTCTACCCCCTGGGAAAGCCTGAAGGCACCGATCGTGGTGGCGGGGGACGCCCAGGAGGTCTCCAATGGCAGCAGGGAAACCCTGGGAGACCTCCTGGGGGTCCAAGCGTGGCGGCGGAAAAGGGTGGGAAATTCAAAATTGCTCCCCCCACCACCGCGATTGGACCCTCAGGAAGTCTCCGATGGTGGTGGGGAAGCCGTGGGATCGGAGGCAGCGGTCACCCAGCACTGGGAGGCTTGAGCCGAAACCCAGCCAGCTCAAGTCTCCCGGCGCTGGGCGACCGCTGCCTCTGCTGCGGCTGGGGGTGAGTGGCCGAAGCACCCCAGCCAGGTTCAAGCCTCACGGTGGTGGCGGTCATGGCGGCAATTGCTGTGGTGGGCGACCCCTAGCAGGCTTCTGACCTGTGCTTATTTCTTTTTGAAAACTGTTCTGGGTGGCTTTTGCAAGGTGGGTTTGGCCTGGGGGGGGTTATGTTTCTGTGCTGTGTTTTGTTTTTTGGTGATTTTTTTTGGAAGTCCCAGTGTGGGACTTGCTCCAATGTTTATTTTTGGATTTGTGTGTTTTTGTTTTTTTCCAGTCCCAGTGTGGGACTTGCAGTGTTTTTCAAATTTTTAATTAATTTTTTTTATTGATCAGTTTTAGCACGTTACTCCCTAGCACTGGAGTGCTTGTAAAACAACAAGGCAGTCTTCTAAGGACCTGCCAGAGCTGTTATATGGGTTTCAGAGGCACAGGGAAGGTCAAGCAAGGAGAAAACTTACTGTTACTTCTATTTTGCCTGTGACGGCACAGAATTAGCATTCATTGCTGACATACTGTATCACTGTTGTTGTTTTTAAATAATATTAACAGTTTTTCTATTTTTCTCAGGTTCCATTGACTCATACTCTGATCTCTGAATTTTTCAGAGGGGAAGCATTCCATGGTTGTGATAGATTTGGAGCAACATCAGGATAAAGAGAAAGAAATGAAATCAGAGTGGGTGCATTTATCTGTTTCAGAGGAAAAGACAAGCAAAAGGCTTTGCCTCATGGTTGGTCATGGTTACTTGAAAATTTATAGCAGGCAGCACAGGCTACCCACTGGTCTGCAAGCTTCCAGTCACAAATGGACAATGAGGTGATCACCTCAGCCTCAGGAACTGCCATACACACCGTAGTTTTTTGTTCTCAAGTGAACAAAGGCCACAAAAGGCAATGATGGGGGACCAACTGCAGGCTAAGCTGTTATTAGGAGCCCCAAAATTGTAGACAGCGCAGAATGCAGTTTTAGAATAGAACTTGGAATGAAGACATCACTAATCTGAAAGAAAATAGCAAACTCAGAAAGAGGAAAAGGAATTGGGAAGTAGAGGCAGCTGGTAGATTTAGTGAGGTGTCTGGCTCAATACTCTGGAACACCTGATCCTCCTAACCCTGGTTTGCCATCTGGTCATTGCACAAGCAGCCCATATGTTTAACAGCCCTGAATGCGATAACATGGTTGCTCTGTTGGTCCAAAACACACACACACACACACACAATGAAGCCCCCCCCCAACATGCTTTCTGAGAAGAGACCAGCTTCCAGTGTCATCTGCTGAAATTGAGGTGAGAAAAAGCTGTCGTGAGATCAGCACAGAGTGCGAAGCTCTATAGGACTCCATAGGGCAAGGTGGCAGCATTGGTGGTTGTGGTGTTTGCAACATGAAGTCCTATGATAATTGTTTGACTCTAGATGAAGGTGGATCATGAGGACTGGACAGCAAGTCAGATGACTCCCCACAGATCCGAGAGGCACACAATAGAATGCAAGTCCATGCTGCGTAACAAAATGAACCACCAAGCAGTTGGCCTCAAGGATGGTTGTGGTCTTTAGGCAAAGAGCACAGAAGCACGAGGCTCTGGATGGGCCGTGGATAAACTTAAACAAAGCAATCAATAGCTCAACTATGAAGAAGAGGAAGCTTCCAGATGTTCTTGCCTGAATTAAAGCTAGTAGGTAAAGACACAGATACGGGTTCTGCTGCTATCAGGATCCTTTTACTTCTAGCTCCCATAGGTCCCTGCCACAACCAGTCTTTGTAAGAAGAAACGACCCCTGTAATTCTAGTTGTTCGAGTGGACCTCTGTGATTCACACCCTGGGTGATCCACGCCTGCGCGAAACCTCATCAGAAAGCCTTGGTGCCAAGGTACTCATATGAGGGGGGAGAGGCATTATTCTAATGTGTTTTTTGCTACCACAGAAGCTCTAGAACTTTCCGATGAGGCTCCACACAGGTGCAGATCACCCAGGGTGTGATTCACAGAGGCCACAAAGAAGAACAATCTATAACACCAGTAAGACCACATGCAAAAAAAGAGACAGAAAATACAAACTGTGTATGTATAAATATCATAGTTGAGCTCCTCAGTAACAGTATTAAATTTTTGAATTAGGCTTGATCTACGTTGGTGCTTCTGAGTGTGAGACAAAGGAGCTAGAGTTATTCTGTATTAACTAACTCTAGAATAAACAAGGGAGGAAGAGCAGGGCAGTGAAGGGAAGTTAAGGAAAGGAAAGGGAAAATTAAGAAAGGAAAGATAAGGAAAGATATGATCTTCTCTGTACAGAATCAGGCTACCAACTCATCAGGAGATGTAATGTCAGTTTCTGTGCTGTAAATGGTGGTGAGACGGTGTGCAGGTAAAGACAATGAGTGATCTGAAGGTGTGCCAGACTTCAAATCATTGCTTTCTCTCAGTTTTTGTTTGACATTTCACTGTTCAGTTTACAGTATCTAATACATGACAGGAAAATACATGTCTCAACAAGAAAATCCAAGGCAGTCTCATTACAATGGGCCTGATCCAGGCATCCACAGATCCTTTTGTCTCTGACACCCACCAGCTTTCCTCCCCTCTGCTGAATGCTCACTTATGTTGCCATCAGGAGAACGAAGGAAACAACAGGTACTCTCCTACACTGACTCTTTTTCTCTTCCAACCTCATTGGGTTCCCTGAGCCGAGATTATTGGTGAACCTTTGACATCATTTCAATGTAAACAATCACCAGCCACCTATCGAGAGTCTAAGGACAGCTCATACCCTGAACATCTTGGCAATACAGCCTGGCTTCTTGCTTCATAACCATAGGGATCTACATGACAGATCTCTATATCAAATAGGAAATATATAAAGAATGCCATTTCCTTTCTTTTAAAAATTAAGTTTCCCAAGCGATCCTCTGTGGGGAGACTTGAAAGTGCCGTCCGCAGTGGGTGTTGTAGGTCCGGCATCCAGTGAGGCCTTTCTCGGCAGCTGTCACTGGATGACATTACCTGCTTCCTGGGGTTGTAAAAGTGAGGAGGCACTGCTGTGGCAGCAAGATGCCTTCAAGTTTGATGCCTTTAAATGGGGAGATAGCTTGTCTGAGGCTGAATTATTGATTAAAATGGAGAGGATGACACACTCACACACACATGTGAGGCAGAGAAGCACTTGGCTTGATTTAAAGACAAGCCTCAAGCGGTTGTGACTCCATGACACTTGCTTCTTTTCAAATTACCGTCAGGGCCTGAGTGGAAGAGAAAGAGATGGAAGAAAACTTTTTGACAGGTCTCTAAGGTAGGATGGAAAAAGAGGGAGAGAGATAAGGCTGCTGAAAACCTGGAGTTGCCAGTAAATGATAGATAAATGATAGCAATCAGACTGGAGGGTAATTAACAAGCGGTTTGAAGAAGAACAACTCTACAAAAGCATCAGTAGCAGCTAGAGGAGCGTTTCATCTTCACTGTGCCCAGACAAAAGGGTAACAAATTAACACAGAAGAAGGAGTGCTACACAAATTAATAAGCAAGTGCTTTTAGCAGCCCTGTTTGAAAACCGAAATAAAAAAAATTGGAATCATAGAGGCATGGCTATTGAAAGGAGGGGGAAAATACAGGGTAAATAAAAATAAACTAATAAACTAAGTTTGTCACCATGTCATCCAAATTTTGTATGGATAGTCAATTTATACCATACATGGCTATTAAAAGATGATGCCTTGTGCTGAAGGCCAGTCATCACAGTGCTAAATTATTACTACAGCTGATACTCCAAGTTTTACCCTTTTTTCAGCCACAAGGTACTCATGACCTTGTCAGTTATTCAACGTACATTCAGGTTATGTAACGACAAATGCTGAAAACACCCCCACAGTAGACCACCTGATGAAAAGAGTGAGGAATCTCTTATCCTCCAGATGTTTTGGCCTGCCACCTGTATCACTTCCAGAGCAAGTGTGGCTGATATCATGAGGGACTATGGGAACTGTAGTCTGAGACATCTGGAGAAAGGAACGTACCCTAAGCCAGTCTCAGGAGAAGTGGGAATCAAATGGAGAAGAGAGACCAAATGGATATAAAGGATCACAGCAGGATTTACTGTTTCTGAAGCTAGTTAGACATTGAGGTCTGTTCTGCTGGCCTCATCACCTTTCACTAAGAAATGGGTCGTTGTGGTTTACTCTACATTCTAGATAAAACAAACCAAGAGAAATGGGAAACTTCCATTGCATGGAACTAGGAAGCAGACCAAAAGTTATCTTCATGACACATTACTAAATGTCGGCCCCCAAAGATGGTCACAGGTAGCTTTCTTTCATTTCATATTTGGGTGTAGATTCAACCTACCTTGCAATCTATCAAAAAGACAAGACAAGAAAAAAAAAGTTAAGTTAAGCTAAGTTAAGTTCTGGGCCAGGTTTTATCATGGTTTGAATGCCAGCACCTCACAGTGACACTCCCCCCCCCCAATCATCTGAGGCCAGGAGAATTGTTTGTAGTGGGAGGAGTTTCCTCGTTGCTTGGCTCTGAGAGGTACTCAGAACCAGGTACCATTGAGAGATATGAGCAGAGATCCCAGGTTACTTCTTCCAGCCAGGCTTGGGTTGGAGGATTATTCAGAACCAAGCCCTGAGGAAGTTTCTGGTGTTAGAGAGTTGTGCAGCCCATGTCCAGGAGTGGAGAATGGAGGTGGGATGTGAAACAGTGAAACCCACCCCCACCCCCATTTCGGATAATCCAGCACTTAAAATGTATCTTTCACTTCACCAAATCATCAGGCTGGGCTTTTCTACCTAGCAACTTGTCTGGCTTGACGCAACCAGGCACTGTAAGAAAACGAGTATTGTGAAGACCTGGTAGCATTCCAGCCTTGTGGATGCACACACCTTTCCCGCTTTTTCTTCTGCTGAGAATTTAATCTATTCTGTTTAACCATGAGAAGATGGGAGAGTGGATGTGATCAATGTATATAAATATTTGAACATGGGAAAACCACAGCTTCATCGCATGCTGTTCAATCTTGCAGACAGAAGGCTAACAAGTTCCAGTACCTGAGAGAAGTAATTGGACAAGCTTAAAATAAGTGCATTTCCTCACAGTGACAGTAATTAAAACACCGAAATTGCTCACCAAAGGAGGTAAGGGAGGGCTTCCGATCGCCCGAAGTCTTTAAATGAAGGTTGGGTGCCTTCCTGAAAGGGGTGGCTTAATCGAACTGGGATGAGGTTCATGCCTGCAACTTGCAGCGCTTCCCATCCCAAAGGATTTTAATACATGTGCCCTGCTTCTGAGGGATTAGGTTGTTGTTATTATACACTAGAAATAGTTGTCTTTACTTTTTTTTTTGGATCACCACTGCTCCCAAAGTCATAAATAATAAAACTGAGGGGGAGGGAGAAGACTATTTTAAAGCTCTTCTTTTTTTAACTGAAGCTATTTCAGAAATCAGCTATAAAAATCAAAACTCTTTTAGAATATAGTAGTTTTGGATGTCTACCAGAAACATAAGCTGAAGAGGGATGTGGCCAGCTTGTCATCCTATGTGTGTGTGTGTGGGGGGGAAGAGTTCCAGAAGGTAGTTGGTGCTACAGAAAAAAGCCTTCTCTTGGATATTTACCAACCTCAGGTTGGTGAGGATGAAATCTAAGAACAGCCAAAGGAGATCATTTTCTGTGGAAGTAATTTAATATTGAGAAGTACTTAGAAGTTTGTACCAAGATTAAGTCCCCAAGTGTTACCATATGGTTGTTGTTTATCCCAGGCAAGGTTTCTTAAGATGAGTTGAGCAGTCTGCAAACAGCTTGTGGGGGTTGAGGGTTGGGCTGGAAGCTCTTCCCCAGGTAGCATTTTGGAATTCGTCACCCATGTCTTCAAACAAAGAATGGTCAAGCCATCTGCACCCCCTCTACCCCCCCTCCACGATTGCCTTCTTTTGAAACTGGGTGTTTCTATTGGGCTGGCGGGGCAGGGGTGGGGAGGCAAGACAGCCGCATGGCAGACCTCCATCAGAGAGCTGAGATTAAAAATTTAGTTTAACCACTAAGTAAGGTCAATTTTGGGGAATAGTTTCTCCCCTCTCCCCCATCCCCACTCATCACAAGCTGTTTTCATACTGCCTTTCAACTCACTGTAAGAAAACCTGCCTGGTATGAACAACAACCATGCATGACATTTGGGACTTTATCTTGGTGCACAGACTGATGAAGACAAATTATCATTGAAAACCAGCTACCTACTTGATTTCTTTAGTGGTCCAATAAAGGTACTGCTGACTCCTATATGTGTGTGGGGGGTTTGGGGGGGAACCACACAGCCATTTTCTGCTATTTCTTTTTTGAGAAGCTTGTAGTGAACTAGTAACTCCCACTCCAGGTCATTTTGAAAACCATTTCAGTCCGTCACCATATAGGCAAAACACAGCTTCATTCTCCCCTGCCAGTCCACTCTCCTCTTCAAAGATCTCCAGGTGGCCTCCCTTTATGGGCTTTCTCTTTGCCATGCCCATACCTCAAAGCAAGGCTTCTTTTACTCAGGGAGATTGGTTAGGATCAGTGAGATTAGTGGTGACGGCAACTGATAAATCTCAGTTCAGATCAACCCACTTCACAGTGATCTGGAACTAAGTTAAAATAAGGCTAGGCTTTCTCAGCCACAGAAAGTTGTATTCTGAGGATGTGAAAATATTTCAGTCTCAGATTTCTGGCATTTTGCCAACTCCAATCACTGTTGTTTTCAATTGGGTGTTGGGTTGTAAAACATCCATCTTTCTTCCCACCTGGAAATCCGTGTGTATCTCTCTGCATTGTTCCTATGTAGGCCCTTTTTAAGAACACATTTTCTTAAAGTATGTGATCTAAGCAAAGTGGCCAAAGTGTATTTGTGAGCATTTTCCAAAGATACACATTTTGGTTGCTCACATTTATTTAAATAAAAATTTAAACAGGACAGAAGGAGGAGGAGGAGAAGAAATCAAAAGCTTACATTTCTCATTTCTAATGAAACACAAAAAGCCCCCTGTCAAATATCATAAAAGTGGTAAATTTGCAAACAAACTTAGTAAATGAATATTTATTTTGCATCTCTAACACTTTCAGTTCGAAGCTTCGTACTCGTCTGGAAGCTGGTCAGCCTTGCATGGCTATACAGAAACCCAGCCTAAATTTTCATCCTTCATGCTTACCCTCTAAAACATCTTCCTTTACATCTGTACAATCAGTTTGTCCCATAGATAATGGGGGCAGGGACAGAACTCCCTTCCAATAATCACACTGTTTTACAACACCCCCCAAAACAACATCAACAACAAAACCACAAAAGTCCAGCCAAGAATAGTATAATAATATTGGGATCAATCAGCATTTACAGTTTGTTGTGTGAGCATTTTTCAAATCACAGATAATGCTTCCTCAGACTGGACCTCAATCTTCCTCCTTGCCTCTGCTTCACAACTGACAAAAAGGATATTTCTGATGTTGTATTGTTGTCTTGCCTACAGTTAATGAAACACAGCTCTGAAGCCCTATTTAGTTAGAGGCATCTTTTGTGTTTTGTACAAAAGATCTCTCTTTAAGCGATGGCCTTCAGGGACATGAGGAGAACTGAAGGTTCTTTGCTTTGAAAGTAACAGAAGACAGCTGTCATCTGACAGCAAAGCATTAATTAATGTCCATCTCATCCATCCACAGCAAAAGCCTTGATATTAAGGCCAGTGCGCATTTGTTGAACTGAAATTCAGAAGCTACGACCTAATGAAGCTCAGTTGAAGAACCTTTTTACAGTCCCTCTTAAAACGTCTCACAGCCTGCACATTATCTAGATCCTATTTTGGATAGGAACACAAGGTGTTTTGCTTTTGTTTTGTTTTGTTTTAGTGTCCTTGTTCACAAATTGGTGATAAGAGACTGGAAAGAAAGAATTAACAGCAGCCAGCAGGAATAGCCTGGCCTAATAAATGTGATGTCACAAGGACCAAGGCTCCTTATTTCTTCCAGCAAAGCTGCTTCAAGGTATTTGAGAACGGTCAGCCGAATGGGGAGATGATTGCTGAATTAGCAAATGCTACACAGAGTGGGCTTTGTCGGAGAGGCAGAGTTAATCTGGCTGAATGAGACCCAAATAGAAATTGCCCTGAGGAATTCCTTCCACCCTGGCTTTCAAAATTCATGAGCTACGAGTCCATCACACGCTGGCTAGATTAACTGATTGATTTAAGCCCCTCCTGACGTCACTCTGTGCTCTGGACATTGTGACCAGTGACATCCCACCCTTCCGGCTTTGTGAGACTATGGAAAATGTCACGCTCCTATCATTCTGTGTGTGACCTTTGCAGGCATCAAACAATTGAAACCCCTTCCCATCCCCCAGCCCTCATTTTCTTAGCAAGGAAATAAATTGATTAAAGGCCAAGCCTGGTCCCTGCCGGCAGGCTGAGAGCTGCAGATGACACCAGGCCCCAAGGGCTTTTGCTACTGTAGGGATAATGACAGGCAGCAGCCTGCAGGGACGAGGCTCCAGGGGGGAAAAGCAGGAATGTTCTCTGAAACTTTAGAAACTCCTCCTTAGGAGTGGAAGGAGGACGACGGTTGTGATGTATACCTGTATTCCAGGGAGAATTTGGTCAGCTCTTTGTTGTCATGCAGCCATTTGAACTCCAGGGGCCAGCTGCCTTCTGCCATACAAGTCAGGACCAAGCGGTTCCCTTCCAAATGGACCTGGCTGCGCACCGGCTCTGTCTTGAAGTATGGGGAGACATCATCTGCAAAAGAAAGGAAAAAAGGAGGGTTAGGTCTTGGCATTCGTTCCCATGCCTAAAGAACAAACCACACTGGGCCAGACAAATGGTGTTTCTGCTTAGTAAAAGTGTGTTGCTTATATACTGTCCCATAGTGCTTAAAGCACTCTCTGGGTGGTTTACAGTTTAATTATGCAGGCTATACATTGCATGCATACACCAGACAAATTTACTGACTTTGGAAGGATGGGTGGTTGAGCCAACTTCGAGCCGGTTACCTAAGCCCAGAATTGAACTCAGGTTGTGAGCAGAGTCTTCATTGCAATACTGCAGTTTAACCATTGTGTCACTACATGAGTGGTTCCCAGCTTTGGCTATCACAGGTGTTCTTAGATTGCAACTCTTAGAAAGCCATCACTGTTAGCTGTGCTGACTAGTGTTTCTGGGAGCAGCAGTCAAGGAACACCTGGTTTAGACAAGGTTGGGAACCACTGCTCAACATGACGTGATGAAGGTGGGATGTTATGGAGTACTGTATGAATGAAAAGCTATAGGGCAATTCTGGAACAATATACCACCTGTTGCTTCCAAACTGCAATCTCCTCTTGTCTTCTGGCAGTCAAAAGTTAGAGGAGTCCCTGACTTTGTGATTAGGGGGTCTCTGATTTATCCTATCTAAAGGGAATACATTAGTGCAGTGGTGTCGAACTGTGGCCCTCCAGATGTTCTTGGACTTCAACTCCCAGAAGCCTTCACCACCACCTCTGCTGGCCAGGATTTCTGGGAGTTGAAGGCCAAGAACATCTGGAGGGCCACAGTTCGACACCACTGCATTAGTGAATAAGGTGGCTACAACAGCAAGATTATTGAAAATTAGACTGAGGCATAGATTCCCCAGCAGGAATCCACTATTCAGCACCATTTTAATTGGGTCATACGTCTGTTATTAAACCCCAAGAATTGTATGCTCAATAAAAGGTTTTAAGGGAAGATGTGGCGAATAAGAGCATACTATGCAACAGAAACGCCTGTTTGTGTAGATATAGTCATGGGGCCCTGCTAGATGTCACCTAAGGGATCTTAAAATAGGATCTCCCGCAGCTTTTAAAAATACTAAGAGTAGAGGGGTGGAGGAGGGGAACTTGGGATAGTATGATTCTTTCTGAAAATCTCACTCCCCATTACAAAAGGAATAAAACTAATACATCGAGTTGTTATAATAGAAATATCATAGAATCATAGAAGAAAAGAGTAGGACGGCCATCAAGTCCAACCCTTTGCTCAACAAGGAATCCAAACCAAAGTCTGGGGTTGTTATGAAAGGTGAGCGTAACATAAAAAGGCAAAACCTGTTAATAAAAATCACCAAAGCCACAATGGGTAATACTTTCACTGGGGCATAACAAAATGCTAATAAAATATTCCTTCCTCACAACTCTCCAATAGGGAGAATGTTACATGTAGTAGGAGTGTGGACAAAAAAGGTCAAATCACAGGCCGTAATATCCACATTTAGAGAAAGTATTGGCTTGGTGTTGCACTTATGACTCAGTAAGGAAACAGCAATAGCTGAACCCCACTTTAAAGAAGGCTCCAGCTGATTATTCAGATTTGGCCACAAGCTTAAGCAAAATACACAGGTTTTAGAGTCAAACTGAGCAGTGATAACTAAACTGGCAAAGTTTGCAAGCATGATTGTCCCAGATTACTTAATGATGGCAAATAAAAGGATCTAACCCAGTTAAGGGCTGTTTGTCCAGCCAACATTATCAGAGAAAAAAAAGAGTGATGTCTGGTTTCCATGGCAAAGTGCAAGGTCATTCAGATTCTGTTTCAAAAAGAAAACAAAGCCTTTGTTTCCAAATAAAGAGCCATTCTATATGTGATACGTATTGTATGCATAATGCATTTAGAGAAGAACAGACAGCCTGCTTATCAGGCAGCTCTACTGCTTTTATCCCATGAATTGGATTCCCTCTTCAGTTATCATCCAACGGAACTGTTGTTACTCCCATAGAAGTAGAGCTGATGTACCTTCCACAACAGAAGTGGGTTAAGCTCACACCGGTAGGTTCACACGTACCATCATTAAGCCTAATATAAAGCCTGTTCCAAATGCTGTTCATGAACTCAACATGGTTGGCTTGCAAAAAAGAAACCACCATCCTCACCTAGCAATGCTGGTAAACAGAACAAAAGATTAAAAATGATGTTGCTTTAAGAAAGGAATGCTATTGAACTGTGAGTAGGCAGAACCAGGAGATTCCTGTTAACGCTGGTTTTCCTTCCTGACTGGTGTGCCCTTCAAGCTCTCTGGGACACATGTCTTCACAACAACACTCCTGTTTGTTGGAGTGGAGGACAGAAAACACATCTTGATGAAGGTGGCCAGGTGGTCCACATTTACAAAGGACAGTCTTCCATATCAGGACCTGCCACATGGCAGTCTCTCCCTCTCTTTTTCTGTGTGTGAAGGTAACCTCTGTTTGAAGAGCTGTGCAAGCCTTATTTAAAAAGAACCATGAAGTGGGAGATTATGGGCCTTGAAGTTGACCATCCCTAGGGAACACGTGAGGGACAGCCTGATCAGGCACATAGGTCACCTGGTCACAGGTGAGATGCACTGTATTTGCATGCAATTCTTCATATCTGCATATAAATTAGCATATGCAATTTCATGCACATTGATCTACTCTTGCCTTTTGATGACGTATAAGTGGCCACTCCATCTTTGTATGAGGCAATGACTCACACGAAGGAAGTGTTAAATGACTAACTATGGGATGTTGCTACAGCTAGAAGAACAAATAGCAGAATTTCAAGAAAGTGGGGAGGATGTAATGAGACAGGCTGGACTCATGTGAACCCCTTCTCCATACATCCTTAAAGTATTCCTGATCATTACACATATCCCTAACTTGAATAAAACTAACTCTTTTTTTTCTTGTGTACTTTTGGAAAATGTCTGTTTCTTACAAGCTTTTAATTTTAGAGCCCAACAGCTGATAGCTAGATCAAGCCAACGCAACCTGCATCTGTGCCCCTAAAGTTTCAAGAACTAAAGCCACAAAACAAACCACAGCCTGTTTGTTATATCTTTATTTTTTTTCTGCCAGCAGAGGAGACAAAGCAAGCCAGTAACTTTGTCCCCAGCCTGCCATGAAAGTGTTGCTACTTCTCAATGAAGGAGACATACAAAGCTAATTTCTTTTTTTGTATATATTAATTCTTTCAAGCACATGCAGACTTAAAAGCAGTATTTAATGGTAATGAATAAGATGTAAAGCACCAACCATCTTCATCAGAGCACATCAGCAACCTTTCCTATGTGCCTGGATAACAAGAACAAAAAGAACTGGTACATCCACTGAAGCTGTCAAGCAAGGAGAGACATCCTGGGACTACCATCTCTCCTTGCTTGACAGTGCCTGGATAACAAAATGCATCCTTTACAAAGTCTAAAGGAAATGCTACCACAAGAAAACCAGAAAATAAAATGGGAAAGCAGCTAAGGAAGTGATTGGGGTTACAACTACTACTTTCTTCAAGTGAAGGAAAGGACATGTAACCTCTATGAAACATTGATTCGGCCTAAAAGGGCGGGACTAAGAAATAGCAGGTCTATGAGTAAGAGATTTGAATCAGAAGGAGCTAGATAGCCAAAGAAGCTGGAGCTGGGATTGCCACTTGGGCTGTTGAGGGCCTTGCCCACATGGTTTGTATTGGAAGGGTGAATCCACATAGTGAATTCACGAATTGTATACAACTGAATCCATCTTTTAGAGTTTTGAAGATTCCACACATGGAGCTGATTCTTCTAGATACTGGACACCCAACCCAGATGCTGGACACCCAACCCAATTCTATGAGCAGCTTTTGTATTGGTGCTCTTGCCTAGGACACGGGTATGCAAACGGTAGCATTTTGTTGTTATAATTTCTCATGTTGTCTGTTATATAACCATGAATAAGAAAAGACTCACTTTGTGAAGTTGTGTTTGCAAAGTTCTATCAGCAGATATCTGAGTATACAAATAGCCCCACAGAACCTAAAAGTGTTAGACATAACTGCTTTGAATACATAGCTCCATTCTGCTTAAAAGTTTTAAGACCTTAACCAAGGCCAGCTGTGCTCTCATTCCCTGGCAGTAGTCTTCCCTCTTAATCCTCTTATCAGTTCCTGTTATTCACCTCTGCCATAATTAGCTCACGCCCACACTTCACCAGTAATTGATCCAAACCATAACTTCCTCTCCTTAAATATTAGGTTGATCTACTTTCCCTTTCCACTGGCAAACACACTGTACCCTTCTTGGCTACTGCAGTTGCTAAGATGAACCAGAAAGTTCTCCTCTATTTTTGGCAGGCTTTTTAGGACCCAAGAAGAAGAAAACAAGCCAATGACTCCCTGATCTGTGGTTTGGGCAGTGCCTTAATGGGCTGGGTGCCCTCTGTTATTCTGTTTGGTTGGCATGACTCCACAAACCATATGGAGCTAAATACAGTAGTTAGCAACCAGCTGACTCCCCCTGATGGCTTTAGGAAGGAATTTAAAGCCAACCATTCCTGTAAATGTGAACAGATGTGAATTTTAAAAAAAACACTGAATAAAAGATGGACAACCAAGGAACTGAACAACAGTATTGGGCAAATGATTGTATTACACTATTGTTCTGCAGGAATACTTTTCAACAAGCAATGGCAGGAATGTGAAACATAAAGGCCCACGTAAGTACTACCAAGGAGTTTCTGCAAGGAGCAGAGTGTCTCGCTCTTGTGAATAAGTCCGCAAACCCGACAACATTTTTTCCACTTCCTGCTTTTTATGGCAAACTGAGATCCTGGAGGTAGGAGAGAGCAAACATTTCCCCATTCAGTTCACAGTACATTTTCCTCAACTGCCATCTAAAGTGCATTACTCTTCATCATAGACAAACATACAACTTACTATCTCTCTTCAGGCATTTCATATGCTGTACATCCACTGCACAAAGAAGGGGGTGCTGTGGCCTCACTAACTTTATCAGCATTTTCCCCACCTCCTCCATACAGAGGACAGCCATTCTAAACAGGGGAAGTTCTGCCATCTGTGGACCCTCTCCAAATGGGTTGGGTGCGTGGCCAAGAGTACATGGATGGGGAGCACCTCCTTATCGAGACTCATCACCCTTCATGTAGTAGGGCAATGAAATAGGGGCCAGTGCAAAAGTCCTTGCTTCTTCACAAAGTGAGTTGCATGTACATACACTGCATCTGAATAGGATGGTTGTCTGAAAAATAAAGATTTTTTCCCTTTCTTGTTCCAAAATGGATACAACCTACTCCATGAACCAAGTGAAATCCTGATTCAAGAAGAAAACAAAACCATGACTTCACACATGCTCACGGATTGTACAAATTCCTCCTTATGTTAGATATAGTTCCTATGAGAGAGGAGTCTGGGTATTATCATTGCATATACTTGCTAGGTAAAGGTATCTAACACAGAGACATATGCAAATTTGTACAGGGTTCTTGTTGCACACGTGTGCACACACAGACACTCCAGGGAACAGAGCCAACCTTTTGCAATCTGACACACCCGTACTCCGCCATACCTGGCATTCTGTGCCATATTGTAGACAATGACACACTTCTGACCCTTCTGCCATCCCTGAAACTACCTGAGCCGTTTAGTAACCATATCAACAAGAGCTTTAAAGCCCATCCAGGATTTTTCTAAGCTGCTTTTGCTTCCTTTATTCCCAGCTGGTTTCTTAGCATTTTAAAACCGTGCTGGGCTTTTTAGGTAGAGGGTGGAACAGGGTTGGAAGAGTTTGAAGAAGCAGGAAACAACAGAAAGCAGGGTCTGCCATTTTATTTGTTATATAAAACTGTACATTGAAGTGCGCAGCTTCAGTTTCTGTTTAACAAATAGAATTCTTTTTTTTTTACATCAAAAGCACATTCATATTTCCCAACAGCTTTCAAGTGTACTTTGAATCACATTACAGTATTTTTACTCATACCATTTAAAAAAAAATCCCAGCACCCGCCTCAGCTTTAATTCCCGGCATCAATTTGTTATAAAACAATAACATTCCAGGACCTGTGTGATTAAATTCTTCTTTTCACGAGGGACCAATTCAGAAAGTGGCTGGGGGCATGCGCACATCAACCAATGAACACCACACACATACATACACATACACACACACACACGCACACACACAAGCAGAAAGCACGATGTTAAAAGGGTTTAAGCTTTCCAAGCCCCCACACAGGGCAATTTGCTGTGAGGTACACATTTATATTTTATTGCTTCTCTTGTCCTCTGGGGCTTTTTGGAAGCTGAACAAACTAAAGAGTGTCAACTTCAAGGCAGTAAAATGTTTGAAGTGTGCACTTTACTCCAAAGGTATCACAATTTCATGCAAGGGTTAGAGATCTGACAGTCTTCGGAAAAGAAAATAAGAGTTGGAGCAATCTTCATTTACTGATGCGTTGCCACACTGCCACAGCATTTCAGAGCAGAGTTGGGTGAAGTTACTTTATGGACTAACAAAATTATAAGAATCCTTTACTAGAATCCACAATCAACAGTCTTCTTGATTGTAGGATTCTGGGAGTTGTAGTTTAAAAAAAGCCTTTTTAATATCCTCTGCTAAACAGAGGATACTGTATTAACTTCCTCTAACCTACCACAGGTTAAATTAAAGAACAGTTTGGCAGCAAGAGTGACGTTATGACTTGCCATTCACACACCACTCCCATCTTCCAACTTTCATGCTGTATCATCCTGAACACAAACTTCTCATGAAGCACCCACAAAGTTCCTGTATGACCTTCCATATTGTTCCAGTCTCTCTGTTCTCCCCCATATCTGACCCCCAATCACATGTCAAGATGTTTGTGCCTTTAGCGTTAGATTTGCAGTACACATAGAGATTGAGCATAAAAATCTTTTCCCTTAAAAAAATAATCAGCTATTGAATTTTTCAACATCAATAAATAAATGGTCGAAGACATAGCAAGGAGAGCAGAAAGCAAGCTGGCAGCTCTCATTAGAATACTCCTTTTCCAAAGTACTGCTAAATACAGTACTTGTTACAAATGTGACAAGATAATATAATACAAAACTTTGTGAGGCAATTTACGATTTTATTGAATAATCCATAATTGAAGATAAAAGAGCTTTTAAACTCACCCTGAAATGTGTTGCTTTTGACATAAACTACATAATATGCCAAAAGCAAAAAAATTGTTTTATTTTAAAACAATTTGAACACCAACAGTATCTGTACAGTCTCATACTTTCCCCAAATCTGTGCACATTAAAGTCCATTCAATTTTCTTCTAGTAAAGAAAAAGGGGCGAGTACAGTAATTTTATTTCACTGAGTAAGATTTATCCCCCTCTTCCTCTAGGTTTAGTATTGTAATGTTGCAGTTATCAGGTTATGGGGCTGTGCCAGGTGATGGGTCTTGAAAAAGCACTGGATTAAGGTAGAAAGGAATGTTTTAAGTTGAACAGTGCCTTTATATACACTTTTGGCACAGAGTACTTCTGGATAGTGGATACTATATTCATCGGCCTGTCTCATTTTAAATGCATAGCAAATCAGTAACATTTATCTGTTGAGATTTCAAGGTGTCAGATTTAAAAGGCTTAACCCACTTTGGGTCCACATTTAGCCTTAAAAGCAAGGTAGTTACTCTGGGACAGCTTAGTTTGTATCCTCAATCGGCAGTTATTTCTATTATTTCACATGCTGTTGCCCTGCAACCCATAACGAAATATCTAGTTTTTTCATCTGCAGCAACCTTTGTCTTATTGTTACTATATAGCACTATTTTTACCATAATAAAGTACTGTATTTTAACTTCAGAGACAATTGAGGTGTCAATTCGGAAGCCTCCTAATCCATTCTGATATGGTGTTTTTCTGATGCGTGCATCGTTTCTGGCACATGCTGTACAATGAACCCCACTGTTTTGGAGGACATACATTTCACATCCCATCAGATGGAGAAATATTTACCCCTGAATAATGATATATCCAAGTCCCCTTGTGGTCACTTTATTAAATGAGAGCAAACATTGAAAATACGTATATCATCACTATGTATGTATATGTGACAGATGTTAAAAGCACGCCTACAACATTTGTTTCATTTATTTATGGTGCTTGGGAGATCTTCCAGATCTGGAATTTCCATTCTGCTGTTAGAGATTTCTGTTCTGCTGTTTGTTATTGGGTAAGATAGGAAGAGGGATGAGGGATACCATGAAACTTACAACTGGAATGCAAGTGTTCAACATCTTCCTACTAGAAAAGCCCAGACTGATTTAGCTCCATTTGAGCTGGGTCTCACTCTAACAGGATCTTGTTTCCTGGCTGTATTACCAGTCCATTCTTTAAATCTCCAATAAAGTAAACAATTACAAAAAATGAGGGAAGGTGTAACACTACCAAAGGGACCCAGTTCCCCATAAAATGGGCCATGCAAGCAAGGCCTCTTTTTACTCAGAGATAATGTGCAGGCTATCACTTGCTGTCAGTGATCACAGAGCTGGTAATTAATAATAATTAAAATAATTATAAGCTGTCAAGTTGATTCTAATTTATGGTAACCCTTTCCAGTTTTCTAGGTAGAGAATACTTTGAAGTGGCTTACCATGCCCTTCTCCTGGTATAGTGCAGCTTGCCCAAGGCTACACAGGCTGGTTCTTTTTCTGGCAGGCACAACGGGGAATCAAACTCTTGATCTCTGGTTCCACAGCCAAGTCATTTGTTGTGTCCTGTGATTCCCTAGTGATTCCCTGTGCTTCACAAGGATGATTATTTCTTCTGCCTGGATTGGAATTCAAATTTTATACTTTAAAACAAACCTTTGTTATTATTACTTATTGCTTCTCACCTGTCAAGTTGTCATTATTGTTATTTATGTTCCAAATTCCAACTACCTAGTTGTGTTTCACAGCATTAAAGCTTTATATTGTCCTTACATGTTGTTGTTTAGTCATGTCCGACTCTTCGTGACCCCATGGACCAGAGCACGCCAGGCCCTCCTATCTTCCACTGCCTCCCGGAGTTGTGTCAAATTCATGTTGGCTGCTTCGCAGACACTATCCAGTCATCTCATTCTCTGTCGTCCCCTTCTCCTCTTGCCGTCACATTTTGCTAACATCAAGGTCTTTTCCAAGGAGTCTACTCTTCTCATGAGATGGCCAAAGTACTGGAGCCTCAGCTTCAGGATCCGTCCTTCCAGTGAGCACCCAGGGTTGATTTCCTTTCGAATTGATAGGTTTGTTCTCCTTGCAGTCCAGGGGACTCTCAAGAGCCTCCTCCAGCACCACAATTCAAAGGCATCAATTCTTCGGCGGTCTGCTTTCTTTATGGTCCAGCTCTCACATCCATACATCACTACAGGAAAAGCCATAGCTTTGACTATGCGGACTTTTGTTGGCAAGGTGATGTCTCTGCTTTTTAAGATGCTCTCAAGGTTTGTCATCGCTTTCCTCCCAAGAAGCAGGCATCTTTTAATTTTGTGGCTGCTGTCTCCATCTGCAGTGATCATGGAGCCCAAGAAAATAAAATCTGTCACTGCCTCCATATCTTCCCCTTCTATTTGCCAGGAGGTGATGGCAGCAGTGGCCATGATCTTAGTTTTTTTGATGTTGAGTTTCAGGCTGTTTTTTGCACTCTCCTCTTTCACCCTCATTACAAGGTTCTTTAATTCCTCCTCACTTTCTGCCATCAGAGTGGTATCATCTGCATATCGGAGGTTGTTGATATTTCTTCCGGCAATCTTAATTCCGGTTTGGGATTCCTCCAGTCCAGCCTTCAGCATGATGTATTCTGCATATAAGTTAAATAAGCAGGGGGACAATATACAGCCTTGTCGTACTCCTTTCCCAATTTTGAACCAATCAGTTGTTCCATATCCAGTTCTAACTGTTGCTTCCTGTCCCACATCTAGGTTTCTCAGGAGATAGATAAGGTGGTCAGGCACTCCCATTTCTTTAAGGACTTGCCATAGTCTGCTGTCACCCTCATTAAGAGGTTCTTTAATTCCTTCTCACTTTCTGCCATGCTTTTGCATAGTCAATGAAGCAGAAGTAGATATTTTCTGGAACTCTCTGGCTTTCTCCATAATCCAGCGCATGTTAGCAATTTGGTCTCTAGTTCCTCTCCCTCTTCGGAATCCAGCTTGTATTTCTGGGAGTTCTCGGTCCACATACTGCTGAAGCCTACCTTGTAGGATTTTGAGCATAACCTTGCTAGCGTGTGAAATGAGTGCAATTGTACGGCAGTTGGAGCATTCTTTGGCACTGCCTTTCTTTGGGATTGGGATGTAGACTGATCTTTTCCAATCCCCTGGCCACTGTTGAGTTTTCCAAATTTGCTGGCATATTGAATGTAGCACCTTAACAGCATCATCTCTTAAGTGTGTAACTGACCTTACATGTCAGCCCCCCCCCCCCAAAATACAAGGAAATACTTTCTAGTTCCTTTAGTGGCCTGTTCCAACACTGCATCTTGGAAATAGTTATAAAAAAACACAAAACCAATGAATACTTCCTTGCCACTTAGCATAAAAACTGAAAAATTCATGTCAAATTTCCTCTAAGATGACCACATAGGAGTAACTTTTGAAACTAACTTTTGAAAATAAGTTACTTGCAATACTTAAGTCACAGTGACACCTAAAAATAAATTTGCAACTACTAGTTTCAGCTACATCCCTTATAACTAGGATATCTCTGTACTTCCTTTCTAAGATGAGACTTCATACGGCTTCCTCCTCTCCTTAAGAAAGTCCAGGAAGGATGTTGCTGTACAATTTAATTAGACATTTCCATTTTTGTTGTAGAAAAGGGAAAAAGAAAAGAAAAAGAAACATACTGGCATTTCAGATTTGAGGGGAATGTTTGAGAAGCCAAAAGAGTTTGAGAGTTTACACTTCAGTACTCAACTATAGCAAGCCTGTTGCATCCAAAGGGCAGCAAATGGATGGTCCAGGATTTTTGACCAGACGGGACCAAGAAGGCCTGATTTCTCCTATTCATACCAGGCCTGGCAAATCAAAAGGTTTCTTCTGCCCTATCAACCACAGGGACTGGCTTTGTCTAGCCAGGCTGGTGGCAAAGGATGCACTGTCCTAGTAAGCAGGTGAATCCCAGAGGGTCCCCTATTTAGCCCCTAGACTTCCTGGAGCAGAAGAGGATGAAAAATTCACATTCTTTCAAATTTGACACCACCTACTTGCCATGAACCCTTGTGTAACTGATTCTGAACTACAGGTGGCCGGGAATGACACAAAATACATTTAAGGAAGAGCAAATGTGTCAGAAGCGTTGCAAGCCACTGTGGTGTGAAACAGAAGCAATTAAATTGTTTTGTGCAGATTAACCTAACTGAACCTGTGAACAATACTGAAATTTGTTGATGTTCTCCAACTTAATGTACTCAAAAGCTCTTGCAGACATTCTAATTAACTTCACTGCCTATGGAGCTGCCTTGATAGAAATAAATCTAGTGCAAATGGCTGATGAGGAAAGCTTTCTGCCTAGGCTTGTAGAGAACTAAAGAATGACTGGAAGAGGCTACAAGGCAAGAACTGATGAGAAAAAGGGCAATAGATTCTTTTGTACACGAGATGTGGGGAGGGAAGCTGTGCAGGCTTTGTAGTAGTACAGATATACAGTACATTTTTTTCCTTACACTTTCTAGGTTGATTGTAGCAGAAGATCCACAAATGCATCAAGAAAAATAATTGAAACCCGCCCCACTCCGTATTCTTTGCAGTCACTAGTGCAGCAACAGAAGCTTTTGATCTCTGCCACATTCTGTCCAACTGCAGTCCCTTGTGGGTTTAAAATTCACCCTCTAAATATAACTTTTATCAGCTTCCAAATCTCCCACTGAATGGTCTCTCTGACAGCAGCTGAACTACATTCCTTTCTCTGCCCCCATCCCACTCCTTTTGCTTTCTTTCCCTATTTTTAATAGCAATATTTCTCTTTAACACTCTTTTTGCTATATAAACATTGGTCTCTTTAGGAAGAGTCAAAGAACTGTGAGGGAGGGAGGGAGGGAGGGAGGGAGGGAGGGAGGAAGGAAGGAAGGAAGGAAGGAAGGAAGGAAGGAAGGAAGGAAGGAAGGAAGGAGAGGTGCCAGTCAGTAGAACTGCTTCCTTCCTGTGACACCTGCTGATGTATTCCTGGAACTGGAGAGTGCCCAACCTGTTGCTTACCACAAAAAGGAAGGGCTGTAAGAACCTGGCATAGCTGTGCAGGCCTGAGAGGGAGGCTGGAATCCTGGACCCGCCAAACCTAAGGGAAGGGAAGAGTTTAGAATGAAGTCTTATGGGGCTAAATGGTTTCATAACACCTCACTCCAAGGTCTGACACAAGTAGGGTTGCCAGATACATGTGTACGAAAAGGAGGACAAAAGCCGGACATTTTGAAGTTTTTTAGTCTTGCCTGCCGGATGGACATGATCCTGAAAAGTAGGACATGTCCTCCTTTTGCTGGATGCCTGGCAACCCTAGACACAAGGGCCCATAGGCGGAAGATCCAGCAAGTGCAATCCATCTAACCTCCTTAGAGGGTAGATTCTTCCCAATCACCAGCTTCTCCAGGTTGCCTTTTTGACATATTTTGCACCTTCCCTGGGGGTGGGTGTCTTTTGGATCTGGCAGAGAGTGATGCAACTTTATTACTCATTATGTTTTAGCTGCAGGGATGTATTATTTATATTATTTTTATTTTACCAATATGTTTATGTAAAACTGTTCTGCTTGTTCATCACAGCTGGTAAGTATGAAGATAAGTGGGGAGTGAGGCAAAGCCAAAATTGGCTAGGGGGGATTTGATTAATAGTTGTGGGGATTGTTGTGGGCTTCTTCAGGGAAAATGACTCCCCAGTTCCTTTAGGCACCATGCCCTCAGAAAGGTGGCTATGGATTCTTCCCCTTCAGTGCACTATATTGTACATAGGAGCATAAGCAATAAAATGGCAGCCTTGCATTTCTCCTATATCCACTTTTCTGGCTCCTCTTGATGCAAGAATGACCATCATTCATTTTGTTCCATTGCTTGAAACAGCATGAAATGAACATTCTGTGAAAAGGCTCATTTCCCACTAGCTGTCACCTACTTGGCTTGACCAATGGATTTCCTGAGCCTTTCCTTCTCCTCTCTGCAGCGACACTTTTATGGCCACAAAGTTCGAGCATTCAAACAAAAGAAATGGGCTGCCATTTTTAAAAAAACCCAGGGGTATGTAGCTATGTTGAGGTACAACTGTCTTTTTCAAAATGGCCACTGTACAAGGAATGAAAAGAAAAGATATACTTCTCATGAGAGGGTACCTTTTTGAAGAAGATGGAACTACACTGGGACGGAGAGCGACATATGCTCAAACAATGCATGGTGACCAGAATAAAGTTCCCAATACACCTGCATGTCCTTGTTACTCTCCCTGATCTCCTGACTATGAGTTCAGAAAGGCTGTAAAGAGGTTGGGTGCTCTGTCTGAATTGCTTTGCAAAGAATTATTGCTCTGGAACAACTGTGGACCTTGATTAGACATGGGCTTATATGTTTCAACAAATGACACAAAACACAAAAGAGACTGCCTTTTTTTTTTGTATTTCATGTTCTTTCATCAACTGAAAGAAAAATCCCCAAACATGAATGATTCATGATTTTCAAAAGAAGGGTATATGAAATTTTCATGTTTCTCTCATGTTCCCCATCTAATGTAACCTCTCCTTCACCCTTTGTCTGTCAAATTGTTTGAGAAATTTTTCATCCAATAGCATTGTGGGAGCTGCTGTCAGCAGCCAATCAGAGCATTTCAGAAAGGGAGTGGGAATTTTGAATCTGTAAAAAGGTTCTGGATTGGTTAGAACCTTGCATGCAATGCTCTTTGCTTCAGTTGTTCCTTGTGGCTGAGATTACTGAGTATTGCTGAGCTCCTGATGCCATTTACTTTGAACTGTCCTGCTGCCACCAAGCAGCTTGTCTGTGCCAATGTGTCTCCTTGGGAATTATTATTATTTTATTTTATTGAAGTAGTTTTGCTACCTGGGTCTGGTCTCTGGTGCTGTCTTCCACACAAAAAGAAGGGAACAGAAGGCACCAAGGGATAGGGAGAAGAAAAATCTCCCCATATCATAGAAGTTTTGGATGGCAACAAAGGGATGATTGAATTTTTGCTTTTATTTGCTTACTTGCTATTTTTGGTCTCTGGAAAAGGGGGCTGTGTTTTCTTTTGTTATTTCTCCCCTTCTTTCTCTGTATAGCTGGGTGCTTTCTCTATTTGATTGTGGTTTTTTAAATTTTATTTGGTTAATTTACTGTGCATTTATTCTTCTAAAGGTGTACATACAGTATTTTGATATGCTCTTAGGGAACTATTTTGTTTGTTTCTGTGGTTATATGTGGTGGTGGACTTTTCGACTATGCCAGTGTGCCACTGGATTATGTGGGTGGCTATTGTTGGCTGTACTGTTGTTGTTTCTGGAATAAACAGATTCTCTGTTGCCTTGCTTTTGCTTCTTTTTAAAAGAGTAGTATTTAAGGGACCTTCAGGGGTATCAGAAAGCACAAAGCAGGAAACATGAAACAAATGAACTAGAAGAGGATTTCCATTTCATGTCAAACAAAAGGATCAATAACCCCCAAAAATATGAAAAAGAAAAGGCATTTCTCTCCAAAAGAATCTGCAATGAAACAAATATGGAAATGTTCACCACGAGCATCCCTAATCTTAATTAATTAGACTACGGGCAAACCTGTTAGAGTTGGCTTTGCTGCACTGTGTTCAACAACTTACTCCCAGCGCAGCAAGAGATTTCAGCCTTAATGAGGCTCCCTGTTAGTTGCACTGGTTTCCAGAATCCCCAGAGTGAACCTCCCCAGATGCCACCACTACATCTTATATTTGCCCTATATTAGCTCTGCTCCCCTGTGCTGTGACAGCAGCTACTTCTCTCCCAAATAGACAAAGAAGCAGCCATGACTTTGCCCAAGGTTTTCTCCTCCTCCTGTGTTTTAGGCCACCCTCCTCTGGCTGAATGGAGGTAAGGTCATCTGCAGACATTCAAGAGATAATAGTACCATCACAGCATGTAGGGAGCGAAGCCAGGGCAAGACACAGCAGGGGTGTGCGTGGCAACACTCCTGGTACTTGCTTCTCCCTGCAGGAGAGGGGAAAGCTGGGAGCAATCGCCAGAAGGAGTGACAACGCTGACTCAAGCGGTAGGAATATTGACTTCATATATTCCCATATTGAGGAAGACTTTTCTCAAAGAGATTTTGCAAAAACACTAGGCGCTACCCTGGTCAATCGCAGTGTTGAGTTTGGGAAAGTTACTTTTTTAAGATTACAACTCCCAGAAACTCCCAGCCATTTTGGGTCTTTAAAAAGTAACTTTTCTATATAAATGTATGACTAAGTGCTCCAGCCTTTTCTCCATTTGACAAATAAAGTTCTGCCTCATTGTTTTTCTGTACACAAGTCTTTACACTAGACCTTTCTCTTACACAAGTCTTTACACTAGACCTTTCTCTTCAGGAAAGCTTTCCCTTAGTGATGGGTTGCCTGAGTGGGTTTTTAAAAAAATCATTATTTTACCTTACTGCTTTCAATGTGTTTTGGTGCTGCTTTTATTTATTGTTTTTTAGTATGGTATTCATTTGATCCTTTTTAGTATTTGTATACTCAATGTTGTTAGCTTTAAATACTGTATTTTAATGATGTAAGCTTCCTTGGGTCCTTTTTAAGGAAAAAGATGGGGTTAAAATTATTTTGAATAAATAAATAAATTCATTGAAAAGGTAACCACTTCATAACCCTGGCTCTTTCCCTCACATACAATCTATATTATATTTTTATTCCATGAAAACAATGATGTAGCAATGCACTATGAGAGGGTAAAAATAATCCACATAGGCATGAAACCATAACATTTCACAATAAAATCAGAATACAACTTCCAAAAGATAATAAAAAGAGCCAACAAAATCACTCTTTGCCTTAACACAGACTGGTAAAAACCAAGTCTATATTAAAGGTCTTGCTTCACTTCTGACACATCAGGGATCAAACCAGCCCCTAAAGGGGAGGGAGGGAGAGAGAGAGAGTTCCATCAAGATTGCCTCCTTGTATGTCCTTGATGTCTCCAGGAGACCATTTCTGGCTGATCTGAAGGACTGTGGCAGGACATGCAGCAGGAGGAAGCCTTCGAGATATATATGGAAGGCTGTAATTTTGTGACAGGCCAAGGTGCCTATCACTGTCATTAGCTGGGAAGTGACAGTGGGCTTGGAAAAAATGCCAGCAAAATAGAAATTACATCACTTCCAGGCTCTTGCTGTTGACAAGTGGCATGGGATACCAAACAGATAGATGAGGACAAGTATAGGTAAGGACAGGAATCTAAGCAAAACCATGGTGGATGCCAAATGTGTTTTCTTTAAAGGAGGAGCACAAAAAGAAGAGGGGAGCCCACACAGTGAAACACAAGTGAAAGCTTTCTCACCCGAGCATAGCCTGGTTATCTGTATCATCTTGACAAGTGTTAAAATACACTTCCTTCCAAACTAAGTATGTGATAACAGGTGTGGTGGAATGGTCTTTCTGAACTGACTTCTTCTTTGAAGACTTCTGGAACCATCCCAAGAACACAGTTTAACCAAATGAAACATCACACTACTGAAGCAGAAGTAGGGATACATTCAAAATCTCCCAAAATTGTTGGTTGTGGAGAGCATAATATACATGTGTGTATGTGTGTGCACGCATGCATGTGTGCATGCATACATGTACTATCTCATACTTCTGACACAATAACTATACACGATCTATTCGAAGTGCCCGGAGACATCTCCAGCTGAGAGCACTCCCTCCAGTGAGTAACTGTCCCGTCTCTGCTGTCGGTGCGCAGAAAAGAGCAGTCCAACTTCCTTTGGTCTTAAATCCAGCTTCAAGACTGGCTGAAATTCCTACCCCTGCTGAACTCTGTAACCAAGAAGAGTCTCCTTCTTCCTCTAGGAGTAAAGGTATTTTACTATGTTACTTTACTACTCTAGCTCTGGAAATCTAAGAGTAACCTTTCTAAACTCTGGTGAAGAGCAGATTAAAAACATGTCAAACAAACCAACAGCTTCACTGCTGCATTTCCCCACCACTCAAATGTCCATATTTATTGCCTGGGGAAATCTGTTCCTTCCCTGAGGGAGGAGGACATGGTTTGCTATTGTCATTGCTGTATGGAATAATTGTTGGAATGTCCCTCTTGGGTGTTGCTTGTGGTGCAATTAGTGAGGAACACAACAGTTCTTATTCCACAGATGACCATGTTACAAAATCACTAGGGGAGTTATTGTGCTGTGAATGCTGGGGCAGGATTCGCCCCCCCCCCACACTTACTTTCAGCAGGTTTCTTACTTCCATCCCTTATCCAAATTATAAACCTTTCTTTTTTGGTCCTGATTTTCACATCAGATTAGTTTGTTTCTGACACATTCTCATTTTGTTTATGTTACTTGCCAACAGGAATTAAGGCTTTTTTTAAAAAAAAGAACAGAAATGTTTTAGAACCTATTTTACATCACACTGTAGTGTTTCCCCCCCCCCCCTCTCCTTTAACATATTTTATTCATTACTATTGTAGCTGGGCTATGCTTTATATTTTATTGATTCTTGTGAAAGGATGTGTGTCAAGGCTAATACAGACGAAGTAATTAGATCGAATTGGCTCCTTATATACGGGGCGATGCTCCTCCGTGGTCTCTGGGTAATTGCTCAGAGGGAAAAAATATACATATGGAGCAGCTGCCCAGGATCAACTGAACAGCATTAGGTAACAAATGGTTTCAGACACCACACAACCAGCAAACCTCTGCTCCATGTCGAGAGTGGGAATATTAAAACGAGGCTCATTTGTGATAGCTGAAAACAGACGGAAAGGTATTCTCTTGGCATAGCAAGTAATTCAGAGTACACAGGATACATGGAAAGTTGACGCCTTGACCATATTAAACTGGCCTGCTTCTTATTAATCACCTGCTTTACAAATTCATTTTCCTGCACTTGGTCCTCTCTCTCTCTCTCTCCCTCCCTCTCTCTCTCTCTCTCTCTCTCTCTCTCTCTCTCTCTCTCTCTCACACACACACACACACACACACACACACACACACACAACCACCTGAGGTAAAGGACAAGATGGTACATGATTGCTTTCCCATGTGGAGCAACTGGTGAAACTAACTTGCCTGCTGGCAATGGGCTAGTACCCTGCACCACACCTGGATTTCTGTTTTGTCCTCTTCTTTGCTTAACTCTCTTCTCCGTGTGCTTTTGAGTGTTCATGCTTAGAAAGCTGTTTGCTTGACTGAGTGGGATGCATCCATGTTATTCCTTCTGTTATGCCATGCGGCTTGAACAGATTATCAAAGCCAATTGAGAGGCCCATTACTGAAGAAAGCCATAGCTGCCAGCCCTGGGCACAACTGGCGGGTAATTGTGAGATCAGAGGGGAAAACTGGAATGTCTGTGTAGCTGGGGAAAGCCTCTTTAGCAGATTATTTGGAAAAGGAGGGGAGCCGCTCCGAAGATAAACAAGATGAAAATGGATTGGCTACAAATTAGTGGCAAAGTGGAAGAGAGGTGGAATAAAAATTGGAGGAGTGTGAAGAACAGTGCTGGGAGCAAACTGGAGGATGCTACACCACAAATTCTGTACAGAGACCAACATCTGTCAGCATGGGAGGGAGCAGAGCTTGCTGTTGGCTAAAGAAAACTTTTTTAACTACTACATTGGCTTAGCATGCACCTGGTTTTGAACTACCCTATCTATGTGTGTCTGTTTTAAAGCTTATCCTCATTTTTAGGTAATTTGAGACTTCTGAAATTTACATCTATTTAAATAAAGCAAATAATGCAAATATGCAATGAACATTAAGGCTGCAACTAATTTACATCTTTCTAGCATGCAGTTAGTGAGAATTTGCATAACATTTGGATGATGAAACAGCATATGCTAAACTTATTATAAAGTATTCTGATATACAACATATATGATGACTTGAAGATGAGAATTAGGAGCAAAAGGGGAGGAAATAACCTAGCTTGTACATACTACTTCTGTCAAGGAGGCTCGGTGGGGAACTGAACTACAGTATGGCTGGGAGTTCAATTCCCCACTAAGCCTCCTTGGCAGAGTTTGGACTTGATGATCCATAGGGTCCCTTTCAGCTGTGCAGTTCTAAGATGATGATGATTATTATTAAATATTTACGTTTCTGTTCACTTGAATTAATATTTTTACAAAGGTGTCATGGACCAAGAAGCACATAAACCAGAGTATGCTTGAAACAAAACAGTCTTAGAAGTGGAGCTACAGCCTAAGGACCACATAGGAGCCTATTTGGTTCACAGAAATAGTATATAGAGGTGTTGTATTAATTTATATAATACAAAATGGCTCGGTTGGTAGTCAGGGCAAGACAGAGTTCTGTCCTTTTGCAAACGAAGCAGTGGTATAGCCCCACTGCAAGTAGGAATAGCCAAGGAGTCTATAGAGACCTTCTGTCCATGATTTGTTTGCTGTAACAGCCAAAGTTGAAAATCTGGCTTGGAGAAATAAGCCACCCTTTCTTCTTGGTTTAGTTCCCTTCCTCTGGCTTGTCAAAGAAGGAGACAAGCCAGATTGTCATTTCCTAACATTATGCTGAACTAACCATGGATGGAAGATATGTAGTTCTGTTTTATTTTGTTAAAGTGGGAATGATGAAGCAATGTATCCTAGCCCACTGCCTCATCAACAAATAAAACAGAATTTTCAAGCATTCTGCCTTGCCCTCATATCTGGATGTGTCCAGGGCATGAACAAGAACCTACTGCTGTAAACACTTAACTAGAACAGAAGCCGTTCTGCTGCCCGGGACTAAACTATTCTGCTGCTTTATGTGCTTACAACGGCCAAGGCACACTCGCTCTGAAAGGCTTTCTGAACTCCAGTCTATGCTATGCATAATGAGAATATTTATTAAGCAGAAGGCTCCCTAAAGAGGCTGTGCTTGTTTGGATGGTTCCTCGCTTGGGAGAAAAGGGAATAGATAATTCCTTCTTGCTACTGTAAGGCGAGGAAACCACAAGGCAATAAAATATATTCATGGCAGAATCTTAGAACAAAGCAGCCTCAGGGAAGTTCAAAAGGAGAGCTACACTTCTCATGTTACATTTCCTTTTTTGGACTCTTGGTAAAAAAAACTAGGACCCAGGAAGGGAGCTCTGCCGAACCATTGACTTTGCTCTGTCAAGGCAGAAGAACTACAATCATTGATGTTGTGGCGATATTTCAAGCCAGCTAAAGTGTTTGTGAGGGCTGGACAGCTCAGTGAGGTGGAGCACATGGCTGGGGAGCCAGAGGTTGGGCGTTACCAGAAGAGGCAGCCTGTGTGGCCTTGGGTAAGCTGCACAATCCCAGGGTGCTCCCAGAAGAACGGAACGGCAAACATTTGAGTACATTATACCTTTTAAAAAAATAGATGTGGAAAGGATCACCCTAAGTTGAATCAACTCGGCAGCATATCACCCTTTCATTGAAGCATTTGTGTGCTTTGTTCTCCATACACTCCTGAGCATGGCTAGCCCTGCAAGTGAGCCCTGAACTACTACCTGGGGGCTCTCTTGCTTGTTTCTTGATTACCCTCACCTGGTGGCAGAAAACAATGGTTTTCTCCAGGAACACTCAATATAACCTGAGGAGCCTAAAAGAGCTGGAACCCACAGGGGATCATAAGACCCCTAAGCAAACTCAGGCTGGTCTTACTTTTTATTTGACCACGGCTCTTTATATGACATATTCAACGCCTCAGGGAACTGGCAGATACCAGTTTTTATGTGACAAATCTTGGGTCTTTGAATATCAAAAATGAAAGTACTCTTGCTAATCTGTACCCTGTGGTATGACGACTTAGCCAAGCAATTCTCTCAAGTCTTAGGAAATCTAATACAGTACATTGCTTTTATCCTGTAGCCACAGCTTTCTCTTCAGGCAAGCCTTCCCTCGGTCACTAGCTACCTGTGTATTATTTTTAGATGGATTTTTTTTATGTACAGTACTACTGTTTTGACTGAATTTTTAGTGCTACTTAATGTTTTCCATTTTGGTGTTTTCCATTTCTCAGAGTGGCATTCGGTGTGTGTGTGTGTTTTAGTATTTGTATACTTACTGTTCTTAGCTTTAATATAACCTTTAAATGATGTAAGATGTCTCTTTATACTCATGGTTCTTAGCTTTAAATATTGTCTTTAAGGATGTTAACCACCATTGTATACCCATTGTTTTCAACTTTAAATACAGTACTCTCTTTCATGGTTGTAAGTTGCCTTGGAACCTTTTCAAGCAGAAAGGCAGGATAAAGATATTTTCAATCAATCAGTGAGTTCTGATTAAGAAAAGTGGGGGGGGCAGTTCTTTTGTGCTCCTTCTCAAAATAACTACGAGCAAAATTTCCTTTTTATTACTCCAGGCCACTTCTTGGCTCATCATCAGTTTCTTTCTCTGGCTGTGAGGTACTCACAAAGATGAGACGCTAATTTGTTTCCTACATCCTGAGTTATGCCAGCTCTGGCCCTTCCTTTCCTTCTTGCTTTGCGAGGCAGTGCAACTGGCAACTCTTCCCAATTATACAAAGGGAGATGCAAGTTGTTTCATAAAGAAAGGAATAATCCAGCAGTGTGTCCAAAACCTTATCACTTCAGACTTTATCTTTAGGGAAGTGGCATCGTTTAAGGTGGGCCCTGAAGGCATGATCAACTGCAGCAAGGCAACAGAATGACTTTCTCAGTCCACTGGGACAGCTTGCTGATATAGCTGGATGAATGTTGATCCAAATTTGACCATCGCAGAACAAGGGCTGAGGAGAAATCACCTGCCTCAAAGACAGGACCAAGAGTAGATAAGATCTTTGTTTTGCCATGCTTGCTGATAGCTCTCTGCCCTCTGCTGTCCCAGAGATGGAAAGTAATGGTGAATAAATCCATAAACTCATGGGATGGGGGAAAGGAATATAATCAGGACCTGACTCTTATGGCTTATACAGTACCGAGAATCCCATGCCCTCAGAGCTACACCCGGCTCCCCCAGATAAATTCACTTAATGAAACGTTTTGCAAAATACTGCACTGCTGAATAGCTCATTGGTTTAGTCTCAGGCACATACACATTAATTAGCAGTGGGAGCCTGCTGGATAGATCTGTTCATAAGGTTGCATGTCAGTGACAGGAAGCTTACTCAACAATGCAACAAAACAAACAGATGAAAGGGAGATATTTTACCAATTGTCAACAGCGACAACATTTGAGTGAAAAGACATCCCAGTGAAGTCCTGGGAGCACCAAACTACGTATTCTATTCACTGCCTTAGCTAATTACCAGTATACCAGTCCATATTGTGGACTCCCCCCTCCCTCACTATTCACATCATGCCTCAGATAACAGCTCCCTGTTTTTAGCCTTGTACAGTATTTCAAACAGCTTGCATTTGGCGCCTACCTGGTTTCTGAGGCATGGCACGCTTTACGCTCCTGCCTGGCAGGCAGATCCAGACCTTCTTTAGTACCCCCCTCCCCCTCCCCCTCTGCCCTCCCCCCTCAGCACTGCCCTCGCTGCTGCAAATAACACACCAGAGTGATTCCATTAGTTTCTCCCAGAAAAACTGGCAAAGGAGAAGTCAGATTTCATGGTCCTTTAATTAACCCCAGGCAGGGATGAAATGAAGGCTGCGGAGAGGGCAAATGACTCCTTGCTTGGCGAGGTTCCTCACTAGAAAGCGTATGGGGCACGTCAGGAGCTGAGAGGCAGGGGCTCAAGTGATGGAGGGGGTGCCTAAGCGGAGTTGGTGGCTGTGAAGGGGAAAGTCTCCTATTCCTGGAAATGGAAAGACAGACACCTCCCATTTCCATTTTCTCTTTGGCTAAGTCTGTAATTTCTGTCATTTCTGTCAGCGGTAACCCACTGTAATTAAAGGAGCAAATAAAACATGCCCCAATTAGCTGTGCAGTCAGCACTGTAACGGAGCCACTTCTTGGGGAGGCAAGACTGTTCACTGACTAACTCACAGCAATGCTGCCCAGATGTATCAGTCAGTCGGTACTAAGTGATGGAGCCACCTCTTCGGAGATGTCATGGTAGATGTTTTTATCACACCTATGCCCGTATATGCTCAGAGTACTCACACCACACACTTGTTATGGACAAGAAAACCCAGACTGGGTATCCCTTCTCTTCATCACTGCTCAGCTGAGTCACTTTCTTTCTATTCAAGCAGACCTGTTTCTTAATGCGGTTAATCCCACATGCTTTGGCAACCCTTGTGCCATGACCATGACAGATTGAGCATGAGTAGCTAAAGAGAACCCAATTTTTGATACATTTGCCACATTTCTGTCTTGCAATACGAACCAAAATTACATCAGAATGGCAATCTTAGAATTTTCCTTCCTTCCTTCCTTCCTTCCTTCCTTCCTTCCTTCCTTCCTTCCTTCCTTCCTTCCTTCCTTCCTTCCTTCCTTCCTTCCTTCCTTCCTTCCTTCCTTCCTTCCTTCCTTCCTTCCTTCCTTCCTTCCTTCCTTCCTTCCTTCCTTCCTTCCTTCCAACCAACCAACCAACCAACCAACCAACCAACCAACCAACCAACCAACCAACCAACCAACCAACCAACCAACCAACCAACCAACCAACCAACCAACCAACCAACCAACCAACCAACCAACCAATTGATCAATCATTCTTCTGAAGAGGCTTGGAGTGCTTCCATGGCATTATCCCATTCAGGCATCTTAAGGTCTTTAGACCATTACCCAGGCCACTGATAAATTTTATCAGCCACTTACAGTTCAGACATACGCAGGTGGCCTTTGGCAAGTCACTTCCACTCACCGAACAAATACACTACTATTCTGGAAACATTATGCTTTACAAATGACGGTGGCATGAATTAACGAGGAACTTCAGTTGAGACAGATCAGAAGTAAGAACTGTTGTGTAATCATTATGTGCTTACGAACCCTCCTGAACAATTTGGTTTGCCCAGCAATTAGTGCAAGTTGCAGAGTTTCCTACAGGTAGTTTCTGGAAGATGCTCTCTACAAAGACAGGTGCTTGCTCTTTTTTACCCCACCATCATGACAAGATTTGAGTGCATTTGGTGCTCTGCTCTGTCAGTGTGAGCCCTTTCATCCCCAATGTGGGGTGATCCAGCTGGGGTAGAAAGAATTGCTATGATATGCAGATTCCCAAATGGTTTGTAATGTGATCTAGTAACTTATAATTTGATTTCAAAACAGCCAATACTCTGTTTTGCCTTTTTGACGTTCCACTGCCATCTGCTCTGAGATCAAGGTGGAGAGCAAGCGCAGATGCAGAAGAAAAGCATTCCTTTAATTTGTCATTTGATCAGGCAATTGTTAGGTCACAGCAGAATCTTCAGAGTTAAGCTGTTTCTATGCTCCCTGCTCCTCAACACCATCTGCTATAGTTTGCAAACAAATCTTGAATCAGAGACTTCAGTAACATTTGGAGGACCTTTTCTCCACACACTGAGCTGTTCTTGCAACCTGGCAGGCTGGTGATGGGGTCCTCCCAGGGGGTTGGTCCTCTAAACATAGATTTCTTGGAGGTCATCCCTTAAATGTCCAGAACAAACTAATATTTAAGGAGGACCAATTCCAAACCAACTAATTCCTCTCTGCTACCTATGATGCTATCAGAAATGTAACACAGCCTGCAAGGCTTCCTCTGGCTTAGAGCCACTTCTCACAATGAGCAAATTGAGGAAGAGCATGAGGCTATTAAAACCTAAGACACAACCAGGGTAAAACACTGGGGAAGTGGGGAAGGGGATAGCAGATATCAGGGCCTCCTCAGTTACAAATCTACTACCATGAGGGAAAACCCAAGGCTGAATGGTTGCTGATGTTAGGGAATATTTAAGCAAAAACAACCTCTGAATTCATATGTGGGGAAATACATTGGAATCTAAAAGTGTGTACTAGGCCTTATGTTGCCACTAATGGGACACACTGCTGCTGGGAAGGACAAGCATCTCTTGGCCAGCCTTTATGACCTCTGATAAGGAGCCTGAAGTATGCCTGTGCACCTGTGCACTTCAGTGCACGTGTGTAAGGCAGGGGAGGCAAATGGCCCTCCAGATGTTGCTTGTCTGTCTCATTATCTCTCACTACTGACTGTGCTGGTCGGGGAGGATGGGAGTTGTAGTCCATAGTATCTGGAGGGCCACATTTTTGCCAGCTCTGGTGCACCATTTATTTATTTATTTATTGAATTTATACCCCGCCTATCTAGTCATTTCGACCACTCTAGGCGGCATGTGTAAGGCTGCATCCTTTCTGGAAGTGGCACCACTTTTTCCTTCATTTTTTCAGTCTATGGTTTTTACCCAGCTTTCAAAGTGAAACCAGTTAAACTACCATGTTCTAATCCAGACTGGCTGGATCTAATTCAGATTCCACCCTGATACCAAACACAGGCCGAAAAAGGATACTCCATGAACATTTGATGCCACCTTGGCCTAGAATTATAACCAAGGGGTGATGCACCCATGAATGACTACCTGTAGAGCTCACTCAAGAAGAAAAATGTGGGGGAGTCTGTGTCACTTGGGGGGGCAGGAGCCTGAGCAACAGGTGGCCCTCGCAGGCCGAAAATGCTGATGCAGCCAGGCAAAACGTTTGAAAGGTCTGCCAAATTCCAAGCCTCAGTGAACACACACACACACGCGCGCGCGCACACAGACACACACACACACCAGGCTACCATTCAGACGGTATTGCAAGAAGGTTTGACCTTAACATGCCTTGCATGGTCAGCTGCCACTCTTCAGCCCAGAATTGGCTGTATTTCAGCAACGCTGCTGTGTACACAGACACCCGTCTAAATGGGAAAGCCTCATTATCCCTTCCCAGCTGTTCCCTTTGCTTGCACAACAAGTCTGCTGCCTGAGGCACCCACTTTGCTCACGCTGGGAAAGGCTCAAGCAGAAAAGCTGCTGCAGGATGGGGGTGGGGTGGGGGAGATCCTAGGCCAAAAAAAAAAAAAAAAACAGTTGTGTGAGTTGCATTTCATTGTGGGGATGAACAACACAATGAGAAAGCAGACAGGTTATGTGTAGAGCATGCAAGGAAAAAGAGGAACTGAATAATAGAGAAACAAAAAATGGGCACAGAACAATTTTTAAAAGCCCGCTATTGTGTTATTTGTGTATTTTTTTTACATGTGAGTTTATGACATTTATATCCCAAAGGAAAAATAAAGCCACAGGTCCCTGGTCCCCATTCAAACCAGTTCCCAGTTCAAACCAGATGCTCCCATTTGAAACCACTTTCCCGCCAAAACCCCACTCCCCCTATGGCAGCTGCCACTTGCTTTCCTAAGGCACTGTTTGTAGTAAACAGCACCTGAGGTGATGGTGGTGGGGGTCAAGAATAATTGTTAAGAAAAAGAGGGGATACATTGGTGGCAGTAAATTGGTGGTGTGAGGCCCTACACCAAACGGGGAGGACATTACAAATTGTGATCCTGCAACTCTGTCTGCTCCACCATAAAGATGACCAACAGAAAAACATTTTTTTAAAAAAACTTGAAAAATGTAAACACAGAGAAATGGAGCTGTATGAAGCAGTAGAACAGTACCTTGGTGTTTGAGTATCCCAATCCAGACACTTACAGAAAGTTTTGGCACAACAATGTGGGGGCAGTCAGGGAAGGAACAGCTTCTTAGTCACCTCCTGACAGATCAAAACTGAATCCACTTGCTCCCACTTCCGATACAGTGGGGTCTTGACTTGAGAACTTAATCCGTATTGGAAGGCGGTTCTCAAGTCAAAAAGTCTGTAAGGCAAGTCTCCATTGACCTACAGTGCATTGAAAACCGATTAATCCTGTAACAGGCCGTTTTTGTTCCATTTTGGGTTTTTTCTGGTCTGTAAGTCAAATCTCAGTCTGCAAGTCAAACCTAAATTTTGCGGCCAGAGAAGTCTGTAACTCAAAAAGTCTGTAAGTCAAGCCGTCTGTAAGTCAAGGGCCCACTGTATACCTCCCTGATCTCCCCAGTCAGTGACTCCTTCACACATCTGAGTACCCAACAAGACTATATGTAGGACAGGGAGCTGGGAGGTGGGTACCTTGTTGGCAGTATTAATGGTAACTGACGATGTCATTATTCAGTTGGAGTAAGGGACACAGGATGATTGACATTTTGTCAGGAAGGGACTTGGGTGACTTGGCCATGATTGATGGGCTGAGTGTATCAACAGGTCATTTCCAATTCACTCTTTGCAATCAATGGCTGCCCGGGAGAAGAATAATTCATTCCCCTCTGCCCTCCCTCCTCACAATCTGCTGCTTCCCTTCCAGCATCAGAAAATATCCAAGTGACACCTGACACTGCTGCCTACAAATCACTTCTGGTCCACCTGGCAGAGATGGTGGTGGAGAGATGGGTGGTGAGAAATGTAGATCTGCATGCTGCACCTTCCAGTTCATTTTGGCAACGGAGTCCCTTGATACAACAGCTCCTTTCAGGAAAATGCTGCATGCCTGGGAACTCAAGCGGAGACACACTTCCCTCTTATACTGCCCCTAAGCTTCGCCACTCTCGTGTCCATGTTCTGGCACCACTAGGGCAGACTTCAGCCCAATACTCAGGGCATTCACAGGCTCTCGCTGTAGATGGCATGAAAGCTATCTCAAAACAACAAACACAACAAACACTACAGAACAAAAGGATGATGGGAAGAGACGTGACCTTGCTGGTCATGGGATCAGCAAGGGCTGTGCAGTCCTCATGTCTAGCTACTTGTTACAAGCACAAGGTAGTGTTTGGCAACCTCATGGGGCCCAGAGGCCATACAAACCTGTCCCTTCTTTTAGTGAAGAAACTCAATGGACAACCTTAGGCAAGTTACTGTTTTTCATAAAGTTCATGCCAGGATAAATGGTGTGTTTGTTAATTCAACTATGCTAACATTTTTGAAAGGTCAGGCAAATGCAGTAGTCTTGCCTGTCCCTCCTGATAATCCCATAGCTATTTGGCTAAACTTCACCCTCTATCCCCAGTGGACACAGGATTTCTCACCTGCACTCCCTTCATTTCATCTTCCAACCATTAGCACCATACTACCTTATGGAATTTCCGGCTTCTTCCAACTAAGTCTCCAGTGCGCTCATGACTTGGTTTATCCCTCATGGCCTCTTCTTCCATTCAACTAGAAGATGTCCACATCATGTCCCCGATGCTCTAGCTACCTACCTGCCTCCCACTGCAATCCACCCATTTCCTGCAGGTGGCAGTAGACATACACACAGGCCCCTTAGATTACTGCAATTGGGTTACCACCCTGGCCACTTCTACCACCCTTGTCTCCTTCCCATTCCATTCCATTGACAAAACCAGATCAGAACAAAAGGCTGCATGAACAGCAAACACCTTTGTTCTAAGGACATCAAAGAGACAAGACTGCAGCACAAAAGGTGGTTAAGGAACATCCCTGACTGGTTGACACAAAACTACTTTCTTGGACCACAGGTCCAGAATGCCAGAATAGTCATGCTAGTGGGGAAACCCTGGGAACTACAAAAGGAATTTTCCCAAGCTCTGTACTTATATCAAAGAAGGGAGTGATGGGATTGTCATGCCTTAGGTCAGTGGTCCCCAACCTTGAGCCTCCAAATGATCTTGGACTACAACTCCCAGAAGCCTTCACCACCACCTCTGCTGGCCAGGAATTCTGGGAGCTGAAGTCCAAGAACATCTGGAGGCCCAAGGTTGGGGACCACTGATCTAAAGGAAACTACTAGTTTCCATTGCTCAACAAGGGGAGATATTGTTTTTCTTGACTGAACTTCAATCCAAGAAACAGAAATATCTTCCATATACATCCAAAGATCTCCCACAAGGATTAGAAGCATAAATAGGGTTTTCCTTCAGCAGTGTGTGAACCATTACATGATGCTTAACTAACAGAATAATAATTTTAGGTGCACACACACCCATATATGAAGGTCACATGGATTAGTGGGTCTACTCCAGCCGGCACTACCACTTCGACTTAGGACCCCATCAACTTCAGATAGCATGGTATAGTGGGAACTGCAGTCTGGCAACTCTTGAAGAGTCATGCAATTTCTCTCTTTGCTTCTGAGAACCTGGGAAAGTATTTCTTTTTTTTTAACCAGATCTTTAATAAGCTCCTTATTGTTCTTTTGTGTTCCTTCTCCTTTCTTTGGTCTACTTATCTGACACCGTCAGCCATCTGCCTGCCAGGCACTTGAGGCAATTTACAAATTCAAGTAGAACAGCAATAAAAATGTAATAAACACAAGACGCTTTAAAAATGAGAACAAAACAGAAGACGTTCAATATAATAAAACTGAAGTACAACATTGAAGATCATTAACAGCTCAACAAAACTGCCCATTCTGAAGCATCATAAAGAGGGAAACAACCAACCAGCCCTCAAAATATCCTGGTTGAGGAACATAGCACAACACTGGTGCCACTACAGAAAAGACCCTGTCTCAAGTACCCATCAATCTAGCTGCTCTCTGTGTGTTATGTACAATCAAGTCATGTTAGATATATTTGCGAAGGCTTTCACGGCTGGGATCTAATGATTGTTGTGGGTTTTTCAGGCTCTTTGGCTGTGTTCTGAAGGTTGTTCTTCCTAACGTTTCGTCAGTCTCTGTGGCTGGCGTCTTCAGAGGACAGCACTCTGTGCTCTGGTCATGTTAGACTTATAGTGATGCTATCAGGGATTTAAAGGGAGGTGATATAGTTAAGGAGTGGCTTTACCATTGCCATCACTTCTTCCCTATGAGTTTCCATAACTGAGCAGGGATTTGAACCCATGTCTCCTGAGTCCTAGACTGTCATTCTATCCACTACACCATGCTAGGTACCTAAGCTACTATAGGAGGTGGGACTTCTGATGATAAGCACTAAATACAGAAAAGGCCACATAACCTTGTGCTATGTATGCCATCTTTCACAGGGAATGCTACCCCATCTAGTAGTCCCACTGAAGGATCCCTAACTTGTTTCCTCTTTTTAAAAAAGGCATATGATTCCAACAGAAATGACTGTTTTTATACTGTTCATTTTATAGCACAGGCTGCAGAAAGACTTCTTGAGCTGAATAGTCAATTCCAATGTCACAGTCATCGCTGTGTACTTTTGTGGGAGGCTGACCTTGCTTTCCTTTGGATCTCAAAAACCTAAATGCACCGTGGAATCTGACCTGTTTCCCCCCCCCCCGCCCCCCCGGCTGTTCCTGAATGTGAGTGCCTGTTCGCTTGTGTCCTTCATGCGGCAGCCTAATCTCTCCAAATTCTCCCAGGATCTGCTTTGGCCACTGCTTAGGAGAGCAGCTTGCGCAAGGGCTCTTGCCCAGTTATGCCAAGTATGCAGCGGCTGGCAGCTTTTGAGTTACAAGCCGTGAGGTAAGATTCTACAATGTGCAATGTCTAAAAAGCAGAGGAAGCAAAAGCTCTTTATTCAGCACCTTCATGCCTGTATCTGTGGTACCTCATGCCCACTGATTTACTCCTGTACCTATCTGCCATGCTTGTTCACTACGCTCAAGTAAGTTCAGATTTTACAAGTCATTGCCATTTTTTTCCTCTCTTTGCATGCCAATATGTCCTGGAGCCAATCATGATATATGCACACACATGCTCACAAATACACCCAATGTTGATAGGCACATGAGCCCAGACTTCCAAAGCCACTATCTACATCTGTGTCATTGGTGGAAGTCCATTCCCTCTGCCATGCTTTCCCATGACGATGGTTCAGACTGGACCCTGCCATCTAAAGTTGCTCATTCTGAACCCTTCCTTTGTCCATCTGCTGTGGCTGTTTACACTCCGCTTGCTAATTAGGGACTAATTAGTGAGTGCAGAAATTCATCACTTTCAAAACACACATGGTGGTGGGGAAAGGCCAGAGGCAAATGCCAGCAACATCTGTTCTGCTGTTCACAGCCAGGGTGGTCCAGCTAATATGTTCAGGAACGTAGTGACCAGGGTTGTGCTTTAAAACAACAACAACAACAACAACAAACAAAACAAAAAAATGCGGTGCAATGACCAATTTACCCTACCAATTCTATATCACAGATGAATCCGCTCTCATAACCTCCTCTTCCTCTGCTCTCACAGCTTTAGCTTTACTTTCATCTGTCTTCCTGAACCCCACATTTCCTGTTGCTTTCTTGTTGCATTTATGTATTAAGTTTGATCGTCCATTTGATAGTTGTACCCCAGCTCCCTGTTTCTCTTTCTGTCCTTCAGACCTGATTATTATTCACACAGTGATGGCATAAAATCCAGGCAGGTGGCTGGTATTTGCCAACACAGCTACTTCAATCCACTTCCCTCCTTCTTCTTCACTCTAAATTCTCAGCCAAGCCAAAACCCTCAGGTGCCTCCCAAATTGTCTCAAGGAGATGAAGCCAAGCTGACTTTTCCACCATAAGTCATGGAGGTCCAACAAAACCCTAACTTATGGGAACATTTTCCAGTATGTTTTATGCGGATGGGACACAAAGTGCATTACCAACTCCTTTGGTGAGTTTATCTAAAACTGCAAATACAGTTTGCACATTTCATCAAAAAAAGGTGGCTGAATGCTACTTGTGCATAATGTCACAGGGCTATCTGTGCAGGTATATGAACACACACAATTTAGGAAAAGAAACAGCACACCAGCCATATTCTTTCAACACATCTATATGTGTTCAATTTTTCTATGACATCCCTAAGTAATTTTTCCAAAGGTCACATAAAAATTTAGAGCTGTAAGGAACTGACAGGGCAACATCCAACTGTCAGTACAATGGGATTAAACAGACATTATTGATACTTAAGGTTCTTCTGAGTCTGGCTGGATAGGTTTAGGTACCTGGCTGAGAGTTCGATTCCCCACTCTGTCTCCTGTGAGTAGAGCCAGCATGTGTCAGTTTTGTGCCTAGTCCCAAGGTGCCCCCAGAAGAAGGGAATAGCAAACCACTTCTGAGTATTGTCTACCTGGAAAACTCTTTAAAAGGGTCACCAAAAGTCAGAATTGACTTGATGGCATATAATGATTGATGATGATGATGATGATGGTGCTTCTAGACAATTGTTTGCCCTGTGTTGTTTTGCCTCTTTCTTAAATGCATGGTTATAGAAACTGACAGCTGTTCTTAGGAACTTCATTCAAATACCGTACCACCAAGCACTAACTCAACAGACTGTCCAGTGAGCAAAAAGCCCCATATGTTTGGCCAGCAAAACATAAGATGAGAACATGGCAAACCTCATAAGCAAGTTAACAACTTGGGAACATCTTCTGTTTTGCTTTCTTTCTGGGTATGTAAATGATAAATTACTTTAATCAGTCTTCATTTTCGTTTCATTCAAAGGAAGGGACACCTTTTTGACACTTGTAGGATTTCGCATTGGCCTTAAAGAATAAGGAGGCAAGTAAAGTTTACTGCATAAGATGGGAAGTGTTGCCATGTTGGGCTCCCTTTCCAAAGTGATGCTAAAAATTAACCATGGTTCCATAAGAAACAAGAAGAAAGCTGTGGGAAAACACACTGTAGTAAGTGAGAGAAGAGGACTGTCATATGGATGGTGGAAAAAGTACCTATAGCTTCGGTGTAGAAACTTGCACTTAAAGGGCAACAAATGCCCAGCCTTAGAAACTGATTTTAAAATTATGAGGGAGAAGCAGACATACAGGACTTGAGTATGTTGTGCAAAGCCCTAGAGGAGATGACCCATCACAAAAGGTGTCAGATCATGATGTCCATAGCAATTTCCATGTCCTAAATTAGAAAAATAGTCTTCTAAAGCTCAGTCAACTAGGGCATGATGGTTCCTTTTCCTCTTATCATCCCTGTGATTTTGGCAAGACATCTTGAGCAGCTGATGCCTTTCAGTACATTTATATTATCTCTTTTATACAAACATCAAGCTTTACATTACTTGCACATATTAACAAGACAATACAGGATTCCACGTGTGATTAAGTTTTGTTCTAATTTATCATGTCTATCTTGGAAATAAATATTTGGGAACTATTAGTCCACAAAAATATTTAGTGGCCCACTTGCCCACACGACACATTAATATATAAGAAAAACAGCCACCTCCCTTCTGATTTCTAAAATTTGCCCTTGCCTATGCAGACTCAAGGCTACTTTTGAGCTTGGTCTATGATTTCTTGTGTGTGTGTATGTGTGTGTGTGTGTGTGCGTGCGTGTTTTAAATATAAAAAACATTGACTGCTTAATTGCAGGAAATCATCTGATTTTCAAGGCAGAACAGAAATAGTTCAGATGACTGCATATGTTGCTAAACTTGGCTTCTACCAAATGTGTGCAAAGAACAGCCGTACTGAAAGCATCCAATGCCATTCTTGTTTTCATCCCGACTCCTCAGACACTCATTAGCAGGCATGTTGTTAAAACTACCCTTGCCATGAGATGTCCCGAAATGGAGGCCATCCTCAGATCAAACTGTCTGAGACATGAAGACACTAAGAGGATCGGGCTGGGATGTGTGTGTTGGGGTCGGGTGGGGGGAGCGGCATAATACAAATTGGGGGGGGGGAGGGGATGGAAGAGAGAATCAATTCCATCCTCTGATGTCCCTGCCGACCTTTTAATTCTAGAAGGGACTAATCCCTCCTAATGGGATTAAACTCTTTGCCACTTTATTTACATAAAGGGGTGGACATTCAGTGCCTTGCCCAATGCATTAGAGAAATCTGTGAGGTTGGGAGTGGATGCATTATATAGGGCAGGAGAGCATTGGGACAGTCCAAGGATGGCTCTGATAATGGGTACTGGAATTTAATGCCACATATAATGAGTCAGGAATGAGGGAAAGAGAGTAAGCATAAGAAACTGTCTCCTCCACTCCCAATAAATCCCTTTGTACATAAGGGACAGCGGCCTTCTAAGCTTGCAAAATTGACGCGGATTCCCTGCCAGGCAGCCAAATGGACAAGGCTGCTAACAAGGCAGATAAAGCAGAAGTCCATCAAAAGGGGATTAGAAATCCATCCATTCAACTGCACACCAGCTCACCCATCAGTCACACATGTGTGTATATATATATACTGCATTTAAGGCAAAGTTTAATAATGGAAATGCTTCTTTCATGTGAAGTTACAAAGGCAACACAATGGTGGCTGCCGAAGCATAAGCCAGCATCCGGTGGGGTCCAGTGTCACCCATGCAATAGCTGTGGCCCAGATCCTACAGAACCTGTGCAAGGAGGTATTCAGGATCTCCTTGAAAAGGTGTAAGGTGGTCTTTGGTAACAGGGAATCTCCATTTGGCTAAGGGCAGCACTGGCAGTACCAGTGGGAGATGCTACGTTACTGTGCCAGTGGCATTTGAAAACTCTATTGGTTTTGAACTGGATGCCTGCAAGAGCAATTGGTGGTAAAGGACTTGGTATAGAAGGTACTGGGAAAGAGACGTGGGATGGAAGAAGGAGAGCTTCGGAGGTACTGTATAAAGAATCACTCAGAAGAAATCACTGGAGCAAAGGCAAATTTTCCTAGCTCTGAAATGAGATCATAGCTGGGTATGAGGCCAGTGGTGTCTCAGTCTACAGACTATTTCGAAGCAGATGCAGCAAAAGACATCAATGAATTGGGCCAATACTGCCAAAGTTTCCCTTAGTTGTCTTTAACCCTCTACAGATATGAATATAGCCACAGTGTGGTTTCCCATCCATAAATCGTTGTCTTCTGGTTCACTTCCAGAGCATCTGACCCATTCATTTCCAGCTTTGACTATATTTGTGCATAAATCTCCAGACCACCACCACTGGCTGCAGCTGGGTAACGTCTTATATTTTTGAGCTGGGGGAGGCTGAAAGGAAAAAAGGACTGCCTGCCATATTCTGTCTGCATGTGACAGCAGAGATGTGGTAAGAACTCTTTTTCATCTCTGTCTCTCTTCCTGAAGAGGGAGAAGACTGGAGCAAAACAAAGTACGCCCTCCCTACTGATGGGGTTTTTCTGCATGGCTGCACCAGAACTATGCCGAGTTTTGTGTGTGTGTGTGTGTGTGTGTGTGTGTGTGTGCGTGCGTGCGCGTGCGCGTGCGCGCGTGCGCGCAAGCGAGCGTTTTACCGCTAACATTATTGTCTGTGCAAATTAAGTCCTGCAGCTGCCACTAGCACTGATCTAGTTAGGATTGGTATCTGCTCTGCTGTGATTTGCAACTCACATACTGTACATGGATGTAGCTTCATGCCTTCTTTTCGCTCATGGCACTAAATATTGATTTTGCTCTGTGTACCCTTTAAAAGACACTCTTGGGATGATTTGCTAGCAACAGATAATTTCCCATGGCCAGTCCGTTCAAAGAGGGCAGCGGGGGGTAGGTGGGAGAGAGGCATCTATGGAGGAACCCTGTGTTTGTACAAGCCATGTAAGATACTGTGTGAAAGGCCGTGTTAGAATTAAGTCTTTTAAAAACATGCCTTTTTATCCAGTATGAGAAAGAGGAGGCTGGGGAGCAAAGAAGAGGCGGAAGCAAAGTTGCACACCTGCAAGCTTGGTCTTGGCTTTCTGGCCAAGGAATTGTTCACAAGGTCAGATGGGGTGAAATCCGGCCTGAATTGATTTGATTCTTGTCTTGCATCCAGCTAGTTTAAAGGGAAGCCAGAGACAAACAATAGTTCTGAAAGGCGTTTAAAGGGGTCTGAGCAAGACTTCCTATGGCTTGCCTACACCTTTCTATTGACCTGTTGTCATCTCTGGTCAGAGAGGTTTTGTACATTTTAAATCAGTACAAAAAACATATTTATAAATGTTTTTGATAAATGGAAAGAGTATATTTAACCACATGCCTTTTCAAAAATTTCTTCATGTGGCTAACCCCCAACCATCAGACTTTAGCCTGAGGTCTCCTCAAACAGATCTACTTTCTATAAGGTTTATTCTCCATTTCAGTTTTCACTATACTGTATTATTTACCTTTTAAATGCATGATATTTTTCTTTTAAAAAATAAGCATTTATTAGTTTGGGGTTGTTCATTTCAAATAGTCCTTTTAATAAGGGCAGGACCAGACAAGATTTTAGTCCTGCATTTTGTTCCACGTTCCTCATTGATCATTTTGTCTTTTTCTCTAAAGATCACACCACATTATTGAGTAGATACAATATTTTTGGTGTGAGTATTCATTTTGTTCAGCTAGGTGCGTCTTAAGATGACAAATCAGTGTGCTACTTATTGCCTCACAGTGCTTAAAGCCCTCTCACAGTGGTTTAATTATGCAGATTACACTCCCCATTCTCCCAGTGAGCTGAGTAAGTGGTGCCCCGTATAGCGACGTTAATCCGTTTCAGGATTAACGTCGCTATACGGAAACATCGTAAAGCGAAATTTAAAAGCCCATTGAAACGCATTAAAATCCGGTTAATGCATTCCAATGGACTAAAAACTGGCAGGGACAGGGTGGGTGGGGGATCCCGAAGGCTTCCAGGCAAAAGCCTGGAAGCCTTTGGGACCCCTCCACCCTGTCCCCGCCGCCCCGCGCTGCCTTCCCTAGCCGAGATCGGACTCCCAGGAGCCCGATCCAGGCTGGGGAAAGCGGCGGGGGTGGCTGCCAGCGAAGGGGACAGGGTGGGTGGGGAGACCCCTCCACTCTGTCCCCGCTGCCCCATGCTGCCGAGCCCAGGATGCCTGACAGGCATCCGATCTCCCCACCTTTCCCCCGCGGCTTGGATCGGACCCGCGGGGGCTAGCCCTGCCATGGCTGGACTCTTGGGAGTCCAGCCATGGCAGGGCTAGCCCCCGCGGGTCCGATCCAAGCCGCGGGGGGAGGGTGGGAGAGCGGGGGGATCCGGATGCCTTTCAGGTATCCCCGGCTCGGATCCCACCCGCCGCCGGTTACCCAAGGCTGAGTAACCGGCGGTGGGTGGGATCCGAACCCAGGATGCCTGACAGGCATCCGATCTCCCCACCTTCCCCCCGCGGCTTGGATTGGACCCGCGGGGGCTAGCCCTGCCATGGGCAGCTGCCGAGGCTTGGATCCGAGCCTCGGCAGTTGCCAAAGAGCCCGGCCATGCCTTCCACCCCCCCCCCGCGGCTTGGATCCCACCCGCGGCCGACTACCCCAGGCATGGTCGGACTCCTGACAGTACGACCATGGCCGGGGAAGCCAACCGCGGGGAAGGGGAATCCCGGCGGTGGCCTCTGAAGGACCCTTCAGAAGGGTCCTTCCAAGGCCACCGCAGGCATTTTCCCCCAGCTGAGCTGCGGGAGCGCTCCTTGGGAGGCTCCCGCCGCTCAGCTGGGGGAAAATGGTGCCTATGGGGAAAACATCGCAAAGCGATTTTTCCCCATAGGCAACATCGGTATGCGATCGCTTTTCCGATCGCAAAATCCGCATCGGTTTGCGGATTTGTCGTTAAACGGGGCCCTCGTTATACGAGGCACCACTGTATTCAGTTTACCAACCTCAGAAGGACAGATGGTTGACTCAACCTGGAGGCAGCTACTTGAGCCCATTGGGACTGAGTTCACATTGTGAGTAGAGTCTTCACTGCAGTACAGCAGTTTAATCACTGTGCCAAGACATACATAGTGAAGCATGGGGTGTGAATGCACACTTCTGCCTCTTGCCTGCCCACTGGTTTGCCACTAAACTAACTTTACTTTACAGGGTTTTTAAAATGGTGACAGCATGGAACATCAGTTGACATTCTAAACAAATCTCACTCTGATACACTGGTAAACTATTTCAACATTTATTTTCGTTAACTTTTTCAAAAAGGAATTTTGAAACAAGAGCTATATGCAATGGAAGCATGAAATGCACATACTACCCAAAAAGTGTAGGAAACTATCTCTCTGAAAATGATAGTTTTAAATGATAATTGCTCCCTTGGCAGCTGAAAAAGGTTTGCACTATACTAGAGTTGCTAAACCTTTTCAGCCCTATGTCTTTCGGTGTTTTTTTAAAGGATGCTAAATCAAGAGCTATACAGAAAGAAACATGAAATACATGTACAACAACATTTTTTTGAGCAATCCATGTCTGGAAAGAGTGTGGTTTTAAGGGAAATGATTGTTCTGGTTCAGGTATTACATTATACTCTTATATTGCTATACCACTTCAGCAGCACATACAGTGCTGTATATTAAAAAGGAGGGGGGGGGAGATGTTGAATAAACAGCCATCTGCAAGAGAAACATGGAATACATTTACAACAACAACAACAAAAATACTAGAAAAGTCATGTCTCTAAAAGCTGTCATTTTTATTCACTTATGCCCTTGGGCGTTTAGTGGTTGGGCGGGGACAAAGTATAAAAGAAAATCCAAAGGACGGAGAAAGAAGCGGCAATATTAGCAAAAGAGGATGATAATAAATGGGGACTAGAGGAAAAATGCTGCTAGTTATATAGGCAGGGTGTACATTTCTTGGCTTTAATAGGACTGTCCAGCTGGCTTTACATTGTTCTTCAGCTTTTCATTATCTGCCTTTTACTTGAAGACAGTTTGACCTCTTTGGGTTTTTTTTAAAAAAAGAATTATCTTGCCTTTACTGTTGTGATTTAAATTATGTTATTATTATATAAAATGTTATATAAGTATTATGTTAAATAAATAGATAGATAGATAGATAGATAGATAGATAGATAGATAGATAGATAGATAGATAGATAGATAGATAGATAGATAGATAGATAGATAGATAGATAGATAGATAGATAGATAGATAGATAGATAGATAGATAGATGAACATCCTTTATTTATGATGTCAGCTGCCTGTTCAGAGTATGCCAGGATACAAATAAATGTGGTTTAAAACTTGGGGAGTGGGAACAGTTGTCAGGCTTCACTTTTGACAGTGACCCATTCCCATTTTTTGTCACAAAATCAGTCCCTTCCTTTGCATCAGAACTTGGAACCACTGCTCTTCTTTGTACTACAACTCCCAGTATGCCCCAATCAACCACATTCTCAAGCTCTACTTTCTGTGCCCTTCCCTCTGCCATGTACGCCAAACTTGTATCACTATCTTTCCAGTTTGTTGAATCCCATCACAGCTGTTGGGTGTGAAAGATAGCTGGGTAGCTCCAGTGGCTGACAGCTGCATGCAACCATCCCCCAGTAGCTGAGCGAGCTGGTGGCATCTCACCACAGCTGCTAGGAGACGTCAGGAGCTGCCTACACCGGGCAGGGAGCCAAGGAAGAATTACAGAGGATCTCAAGGGCTGTCTAGCGCAAGCCCATGGAAGAACAAGACTCCCCCACAGCCCCAACCACCTGTACCAGATGCAAATCTCCACAGCAAACGTCCCTACAACTTGACAACAGCAATTCTCCACAGAAACAGAGGCTAATCATGGCCAGCAAAGAGAAGCAGGGACGTGTAAGACATAGAAAGGACTGGCTTGAAAGACAAGAGGAGAGAGGTAGTGATCCCTTTTTTACTTCCAAAATTCCTAAATTGCTTTTAGCAGCTTTCCTCAACACAGCATGTAAACCAGGGGTGGGCAATTAATTTCTATAGGGGGGCCACATGAAAAATCTGAACTCTATTCAGGGGCCGAACCAACTTTACTTAAATATAAAATGAAACTGTGATGTTATGATTGTTTTTATTTTAAACTTGTTAATCTTCACAAATACTAAAGAGTTTTTTGTGGTATGTTAAAGATAAGCAACTGATCAACTTTAGACAAAAAGCTATAAATGGTTTTGATGTTCAAAACTGTCTGCGGGCCGGAGAGGAGTGGCTCACAGGCCCTATGTGGCCCTTGGGCCACACTTTGTCCAGGTCTGGTGTAAACCAAGGTAACATATCAATACCAGAGCCTAAAAGTAGTGTTAAAAAATCACACATACAATAGGCCTTATATCCCAAAGAAGAAGAAAAAAAGAATTTACTTTGTTGGAATTCTGTGAGAGAGGAGGCCAGGTTCTGTTGCTCAAGAATGCTACTGTATCCTGCCTCTAGGAAAAAGCAGATTGACATATCATTGCAGTATAAGGGCAATGGAAAACAACTGCTGTTTGCATTATGAAGTGAACTGAAACTGGGTTGTCTCTTGAGACAGGAAATACTACATTTGCTGCATTAGAGCCCCCAGAATACCTGAATGGTTGCATCTGGCTGGGGTATCCTGGGAGCTGTACTTTTAAAAGCGTTATTTCCTTCTTTTGGTTTCTTCCTATGAAAATTGTACATTATGCCGTCCATAAGTGCAGGTGTCATTACTGCTTTAACATGTGCCTAACTTGCAGCTTTACCGTGTCTCGGAAAACTGTGAAGACCATGTTGAGCAAGAACATGGTAAGGAAATCCTCAAAATGTTGGTGTCAACTTTTATCTGAATAAAGTGATATATTCCCCTTCCACTGAGGCAAGCATGCAAGACAGCTGGGGCTGAATTCCTCTTTCTACTGGAGACCTGCTAGCTGCTATCTTAAACACCATTTAACACTGGTCTCCCTCAGATCTCCTTATATCCTGCAACCCTGTCCTATAAAGCCTTTGCTATCACTGCTTTCCCTCTAATTCTACCAACCTGCAGCTCCTCATACACCCACAGTCTCACAGTTCCAGACCTATGGCTTCTTTGTTTACAGGCAACCCTCAGAAGCTGCTCCCAGCCTTCCATTATCCCAGCCCTAGGAATTCCCAGCACGATGCAATGCATTTCCAAGCTCTTCTCCTGCTTTGGCCTGGTGCTCACACACCTCCTTCAATGTCTTTTAACCTCACCTCCTCTCCTCTGTCCCATTAATGCCTTGCCATATTCCATTCTACTTTCTCTGCACACGCAGCACGCACACTGACAACATGAAGCCAAAGACCGGCAGCTTGTAAGACGGAGGAGGAGTGGAGGAATTTAAAGCCTGCTTGAGCGTGCTGGCTACAAATACAAATCCATCAAGGCATTGTTTGCTGGAGGAGATTTGAAGGGCTTGGGTGCCGTATGGTCAAGATAATTGAGGGATCCTCTGCAGCCCAAAAGGCCCACCCCAGGCTGCTGAACATGAGCCAGGCTTCTCTGCTAAATCCTGGCTGGCACTTTGGAATGGGAAAGCTATTCTTATACAGTCACGGGGAAGCTGTGAATCCATTAAACTGAGCCTCCATATGTGCTTGACTGGGGATGGCGAGGTACATCCAAACCTTCACAAGGGCTTCAGCTCCAGAGGGCAAACCACATGGGTGAGTGGCGGGTAGAGAGGATGGTTTCTGCTAAACATCCTCCCTCAACTCTCTTTTGTCTCCATGTCCTGAAATGAACAGTCTATGAACTCTACCAGAAAAGTGTGGCTCTTTCTCCATGGAGGGTCTATAGAAGAACAACTGAACTTTAAACAAACATCGCCAAAATATAAATGACACAAAGAAGCAATGACAAATACAACTCACAGGAATCTACCAACAGTTCTGCAATATGTGTTTTTATAAAAAATGACACTGTGTTACTGTTCATATAATAAGTAGTATTACTGTAATACTTTTTAAAAACCGATAGAAAGGCTTTTTGCTATTTCCTCATATATTCAAGGAATTAAAGAACCTTGTAATGAGGGTGAAAGAGGAGAGAGCAAAAAACGGCCTGAAACTCAACATCAAAAAAACTAAGATAATGGCCACTGGTCCCATCACCTCCTGGCAAATAGAAGGGGAAGATATGGAGGCAGTGACAGATTTTACTTTCTTGGGCTCCATGATCACTGCAGATGGAGACAGCAGCCACGAAATTAAAAGATGCCTGCTTCTGGGGAGGAAAGCAATGACAAACCTTGACAGCATCTTAAAAAGCAGAGACATCACCTTGCCAACAAAAGTCTGAATAGTCAAAGCTATGGTTTTTCCTGTTGTGATGTATGGATGTGAGAGCTGGACCATAAAGAAAGCAGACTGCCGAAGAATTGATGCCTTTGAATTGTGGTGCTGGAGGAGGCTCTTGAGAGTCCCCTGGACTGCAAGGAGAACAAACCTATCAATTCGAAAGGAAATCAACCCTGAGTGCTCACTGGAAGGACAGATCCTGAAGCTGAGGCTCCAGTACTTTGGCCATCTCATGCGAAGAGAAGACTCCCTGGAAAAGACCCTGATGTTAGGAAAATGTGAAGGCAAGAGGAGAAGGGGACAACCGAGGATGAGATGGCTGGACAGTGTCTGCGAAGCAACCTACATGAAATTGACAGACCTCCAGGAGGCAGTGGAAGATAGGAGGGCCTGGCATGCTCTGGTCCATGGGGTCACGAAGAGTCGGACACGACTAAACGACTAAACAACAACAACATATATTCATTCAGGGCAATGTAGTGTGGGGCAAATTTTGTGTACATTAGAACATGCCTTCTTGTTGCTGGTGAGAAAAATATGTGGATTTGGAAAACAGCCATTCAACGTGATTTTAGCATGAAAGCATTCTCCCATAATAACCCTCCCGCAGCAATTTTTTTAGAAAATACTCCAGACTTGAACCATGAGCTAAGGAAAGAAGAGCTCCTTCTTTAACTCCTGCTTGAAGATTTTCCACACAGATTCAGTTCCGTTCTGTTCCATCCTCAGGCAGGGCCAAGGAATCATATTTTTGAAATTTATTTATCATACATGTCTTCCACTTTTCCATCTGGAAGGCAAACTCAGTACAGATTTTGTTCAACCCCGCACACTTACTAGCAAAGTTAATAGTTTTGCCCTCATTGGCAATCAAACAGTTCTGTCAATCAGCAGACAATAATACACCAAGTATTTAAAGAGTCTACCTCCTAAATAAAAGGGACGTGGTGGCGCTGCGGGTTAAACTGCAGAAGCCTCTGTGCTGCAAGATCAGAAGACCAGCAGTTGTAAGATCGAATCCCATTGCTTGTCCCAGCTCCTGCCAGTTTGAAAGCATGTAAAAATGCGAGTAGATAAATAGGTACCACCTCGGGGGGAAGTTAACAGCGTTCTGTGTCTAGTTGTGCTGGCCACATGACCATGGAAACTGTCTTTGGACAAAACGCTGGCTCTACATCTTGGAGACGGGGATGAGCACCGCACCCTAGAGTCGGACACGACTGGACTAAATGTCAAGGGGAACCTTTACCTTTACCTACCTCCTAAATATCTCTGTCTTTTGCCTTCCATCCGATATAGCAATGGAAAAGAGACAGTAAATATTTCTTTGAAATGAAAGGTATCAACCTTTGATTTCTCTCGTTGGCACAAACTGGAGAGCTGCAATCCAAAGGCAATGGTGATCCCTCTATTTGACCACCAAAAAATCACAAACAAATGCTGGCTTTCAGCTTGTGCAGGTCTTCAGTCAGATGGGCACCATTTATCTGTGGAGGGTGTGGGGGGGGGGGAAGGTTCCAAAAATCATGACTAGATGTCTATGCCAGGCTTCAAAATGAGGGCTGCGAAGTCAAGCCAGGAGCATTTGGTTTAAATTCCAGCTCTGGCAATGTTGTTGAAATTGTCCCAAACATGCCAAACAGAAGATTGTAAGTTATCCACCACTCAGCAGCAGCAACAGCGAGTGTCCACTGCGGCTGGTGGGACAGAGGATATGGCCGTAATTAGTGGGTGGAGCCAGGAGCAAAAGTGGCCATTCATTTCCATACATACACAGGTATTCTCTCTCTCTCTCTTACACACAGACACAGACACAGACACAGACACAGACACAGACACACATACTGAGAGAGAGAGAGAGAGAGAGAGAGAGAGAGAGGCAGACTGCCTGTGGTAAGGAGTCAGACATGGGTGAGCTAGTTGGAGGTAGTCTGAGTCTGGGGTGGTCCAGCTCCCTATCTTCCCTGTTGTACCAGCCACCTCTCCCAATGAGTCTCAAAACATGATGGGAAAGATCATAAGACAGGAAGCATTCCTACGAGAAAAGATCCTAGCATGTCTTAAATAAGCACTTCAGGGAGAAAGATTTAAGGCCAGCCCTTCTCTCTGACATCCTAGCTTACTCCATGCAAGGAGCTAATTGCGACAAAAAGTAGAGAGTCTAATGGATTCAACAGACTCGCCTCAAAGCTGACCCGCGGCCTAAGTCTAAAGCCAGGTTTTGTGTCCTTCCTTCTATCCCAACTAGGGCTTATTCTGATACCTGATCCCAACTGTAGTGTCTCTTCCTCATCCAATTCTTATTGGATTCTTTCTCTCCCTCTCTCGGTAGTGACAAAGACACATGAAGTACACTGAGCCTGAACTGACAGAGCCAAGTTTAGCGGCACCATGAAACAGCTTTTGTCCTGGAAAGAAAAACGGCGAGACATCCTTTCTTCAGCTCCTCCTGGTAACACCTCAGGAATTGCCTTTACTGCTGCAATGTCATGATAAAAGCAACAACGGCCGGCCGAGCTGTGCAAGAGAGGCTCTTTAAAATCTGCTTAAACCTGGTTCAGAGGAAGACCTGCTGAGATAACCATAGAGAATGGGCAGGAAACAGAGGGTTGGGACCAAACACACAAAGCGACAGGAATGTGTAAATGAGATGGATGCATGTATGAATGAATGGAGGGGTGTGTTTGTCTCAGCAATCCACATGCTAGCTGTGGCTTCATCTACTTTGGTCTCTGACCCCTCCCCCTATGAGCATGTGTGCCCCCCCCCAAATCCTTGCCTAGACTAATATCCTGCGCTGAAAGGAGATGGTCAACCGTCACACATATTCTAAAGGAGTCACAACGGAGGCCTTGGCAAACATGGCAATCCATATGAAGCTAGCGTGAGCAAAGGGGACCCCTCCATATGTGGTCGGACTGCAGCAACTATGATTTTTCACCCTTTGCTGTGTTAGGTAGGTCTCATGGGAGTTGCAGTCCAGCCACGCCTGGGGAGCTGTGCTTTGCCAGAGTAAATTAAACCTCGTTCTTCTAAATTTCCACAATCCTATGGAGGCTTCCAGTGTGACTAGGATAAGGGTTGAATGGGACTGCTTTGGTCTTGCTATAATTATCATGCTGTTTTGAAGTGTCATTTTTATTATGGGCAGAAGGTCTTTTAAATCAGGTAGAAAAGAAGAGGATAAGTATTTTGAACAAACAGACGAGTTACCTACTCCCCATGGTACACCTTGCAACTTTCTTTTAAGGCACCTGTATGTGGTTAGAATACTGTACATGGCTAAACCTGAAATTACAAACACAGTAGAATTTATTCCCAAGTGTATATTTATTCCCCTTTGCAGGACAGTGGTACAAATGTGTAAGTTTGACGCAACACCTCAAACTCCCCCTTTGCAAATTCTCCGCCTGTTCCAGCCACAGAAGGGCACAGTCTGCTTCATCTCCCTGTCACAAAATGATTTGACTCTGGTAAGATAATTCACTCAAGGCGTGTTGTGGTTGTTTCAATTTACCAGTATATACCCAGGCAGAAGAGGGGAGCACTCTCAGGGTCGTTTACAACAGTGGTTCTTAACCTTTTTGAAAGAAACGCCCCCTTGAGCCATTGAGGAAGTTATCATCGCCCCCCTCCCCATGGTGATGTTATTTATTTATTTATTTATTTATTTATTTATTTATTTATTTATTTATTTATTTATTTATTTATTTATTTATTTATTTATTTATTTAAGACGCTTAAATCCAATGACCCCTGAAAACAAAATTCAATTCCAAGAAAATGAAATGCCCCCAAAAAGTAACATTTAGTAATTTAGTTGCAAGCGAATTTTAAGACGCAAAAAGAAATACAGTATAAAAAGGGCATAAAAACAAACCGCAATGCAGGAACTAAAAATTTCAAGACAAAAACTCTGAAACTAAATTAAGATTGGAGGAAAATATATATTCATGCACACTGTAAAAAGGCTGCAGCCATCTTCACAGGTTTGGCTTGCTCCAGCGTCCCCCTACCGCCCCCCTTCTGCTCCAGCGCCCCCACACCGCCCCTTTTCATTCTACTGCCCCCCTGAAAAATGAAATCGCCCCCTGGGGGGCATTATTGCCCACGTTAAGAACCACTGGTTTACAACATAAGTTGTTTGGGGAGCGGGGTAGGCAGGTAGGCAAATGGTGAACAGCACAGCTGACTAGCAGTGTAGAAACATGGAAGTAGCTGTCATCTAGGGACACGGAAACTTCCTTTTTTGGAGTATAGCCCCAGGAATCTCAGAAGTATGGCCCCTGGTTGTGGGTTCTGGGAGATACCCTCCAAGTCAGTCAGTCAGTCAGTCAGTGAATGGCAAGTTTCCCCATTTTTGTGGTACAATTGCAGAAATGAGGAACAGCAAAGTGATATGAGTAAGGAATTGGAGGTTCATCCTGCAATATCCTCCATGGCGAAACAGAGGGAAAATAATAGTAAAAAGATAGTCTTGACCACCCATCTACTACTTGTGAAATCCTTACAAGACTCCAGTATTCTTAAACCTGGGTTTCTTTCCAGTTTGAAAGCTTTACAGATGTGCTTCCATGCTGGGTGGTAAAGATAAAAGAACAGAGCTTGGAGGGGGGAATAAATTTCCACTACAAATCCCAGAATTTTTCAGCAAGAATGGCTCTTGGAAGGTTTCGTAAATTGTAAACCCAGAACTTCTCCTCATCCAACTGCTCAGGAAACAGCCCCTACAGAAGTGAAATGTCACTAAGCCTTCATCACTTCATTGCTTGAATGATCCTAAGATAATTATGCATCTCATACTTTGGAACATTTGAAGAATACAACAGAGATGGCAAGGTATGGTTTCTCTTGTCAAAGTAACAAAATAAGATTTAAAAGCCATTTTAATATAGCAAGGGAGTCTTGCAGTTTTGCTGAAAGTCAATACTATCACCCACCTTGTCATATAGAGCAGGCATGAATTCAGCTGGAATGAGAACCATCACTCTATCCTCTGTATGAAAAAGTTGCAGTTGGATGTTGTGCTTAATAAGAATTGATGGAGATGTGATACCAATCCACAGACCAGCAGAATGACAGGCTGTGAGGTTCTCAGAGCAACAGGATGGATTCTAGTAGCTACTTCGACAAAGTTAAAGTGAAAATATATACAACAGATGTAACTGCATATAATCTATCCCCTCCGCAGTATTTATAGAGGTGTGAAGCAGGAAGGAACAGGTATGTGTGGGACCAATTCTTTCTTCCCAGAATATTTCTCTCTCTTGTGTAGCCTAATATTTGCATTAAAATCTTCCAATAATATTTGCACAAAACTCCTCCAGAGATGAAAGTCTACCAGCCTCTCCAATACAATAATGAAATCTTTTGGCTGTTTTATTAGCATTTATCTTACAAACAGCATTCCATAATATGCGAATGAGAGACGTAAGAAGCCTATGTTCAGGAAATACACTAGAAATACAACAGAGTACAATGGAATCAATTACAATACAATGAAATCAATTACCTCAAGAGGTGGGGAGCGCTCCAACACTAGAGACAATCAAGAGAAATTTAGACAACCACCTGGTAGATATCCTTTTATTTCTATTCCTGCAACGAGCAGGGGGTTGGTCTCGATGGCCTTACAGGCCCCTTCCAACTTCATTATTCTATGAAGTTTGATCTGAGTTCTTTGAATGGTAGATGTGAAATATGCAAACAGAACTTCAGTGTACTAAAAGCACACAATCCATATATACTGCATTTGGAATTAAACAATAATACCTTAGGATAATCTTGAAGAGCTTCAGTGTGCACACTTTCATCTGAATATTGATTGCCTTGATGCACACACAAATACAAGGCTTTTAATCCAATTTTCCTTACTGCACCAAATTCAGCCTTGCTTTCCCTACAAACCACGTTTTTCAATTTGTTTCTTCAGGAATCCTGGTGTTCCTTAAAGCCTGAGCAGGCATTCCTCAATGAAAACATCAGGAATGGCAGATCTGCTGCCTTGAAAGACAGCCTGTCCAGTGCTACTTGTTTCCCCCCCCCCCCCAAGGTACAAGGGCAGGGAAGAGTCAGTGGTGTTTCAGGGCACCCTCCCACTCCATGCAGAGGAATAATGAGATCCAGCGGGCCTAGCTAGCCCTCGATTCGTTTTGCACTGGTGAGAACACAGCTTAGAGGCTTCTATAAGGCACCAAGGGTTCATCAGCCTATAACAGATGCAAAAAGTCAAAAGCTACAAACTTTTTTTTAAAAAAGAAATCCCTGCTTTAGAAAGAATTGAAGCAAAACTACAAAACAAAACCCAGAGGCACAGCACAAGCCAGAGTGCACATACAAGGCCAATCCAAGATGGATTCTTTTTTTCTTTTTCTTTTTTCATGTTTCAGAGCTCGCTACAATGCAGGAAACATTCTGTTGGGGAACAAGGCCAGACCACACTGCTTGTGCAGATAGGGAGCTGTTCTGTTCTGGAATCACACATTGGAGAGAGAAAAGGCCAAGGTCCCGGCTGAGGAAGGCCAAGCTCGTGTCTCCAGCAGGGCCCCAGGCACGCAACACATGCTCTTCTTCCTGCACAGCAGCCTCCAGCATTTCTCATTTCTGTACAGGCCCAGCGCCAGCCAAGACTAGGTTATTTTAAACAGACATATTTCCAGTAATGGCCCAACTGGGGGATGCCCTGGATTCACTCCCTCTCCATTAGTGAACCGAGAAGATGCAGCAGCGAGCAAGAAGCTGTTTCCAGCATGTGATGCAGAAAAGAGGGTTCCCAAGCCAGGCTGCTTAATAATTCTGGCATGAAGCTTGTGAGACGTCAACAAAGTGCACTGAAGCCACAGACCTCTTCTTTAACCGAGAGGAGTGTTGTGCAAACAGCTGGGAAATGTTAGAGCAGAGAACGACGCAAAGGACAGACCCATGGAGAGGCTCCAGCTCCTTTCTGCCAAACTTACATTAACAGGGCTGCACCCACCCCCTGGAAGCTGAGCCATAGGTAACTGGCTGGGAATTGCTGTCATTTAGGAAGGAAAGTGTGGTTTAGTGGTCTGATCTCACAAAACCTGTATGTGGACCTGCCAACCCCTGGAAACCCCAAAACATCAAAGTTTTTTTTAAAAAAAAACATCTAGGACTTTTCTGTACGATCAGTTCACTGCACAGGCCACGCACACTGGTTTCTCATGTGCTGCACACACTTGACTATGTATGTATGTATGTATGTATGTATGTATGTATGTATGTATGTATGTATGTATGTATGTATGTATGTATGTATGTATGTATTTATTTATTTATTTATTTATTTATTTATTTATTTATTTATTTATTTATTTATTTACCCTGCCTTTCTCCTAAGAAGGACCCAAGGCGGCTTACACCATTAACTGGACTTGATGATCCACTGCCTTGCTTCTAGCTCTGCATTTCTAAGATGATGATGATGAAAACACAATATTAAAGCTCAAAAAAGAGGGCAGAATAAGATTTGCTTCAACGTTGACTTGAGCCTATGTAACAAATTCTCATAAGTTGATAGGATGTCATAGATTGAGGAGGACTTATGTGTTCTTACTCACCTTCTGCACCAACTCCAGAATATCACCTTACAACTATGGTTCCCAGCCTTGCGTCCCCTGCAATTGTTGGACTACAACTCCCAAAATCCCTGACCAGCAACATGCTGGCTGGGGCTTTTCAGAATGCGAGTCTGCACCTGAGGACCCAAAACTGAGAATCTCTGACTTGGAAGATCCCTAGAGCATTTTTTTACAGTGTGGCACTGCAGACCCTCTGGCCATTGTTTTCCATGGATAAGAACTACAGTATATGCCTTTTACAACAGAACCTGTTGTCCCCACCTTGTGGCCATGTAGATACCTATGGATGCAGGTCAGTGGAAAATCAGTGCCAACATTTCTCTCTGTGCACGGTATAAAATGGCTATCCACTTTCCTCAACAGTTGGGGCCCAGCGTAGAATAAGAAGAAAGATCAGAACAATGATCTACCGGGGGGCCCTTCGTGCCTACAGAGAAAGTGGTGAAAGCTTGGTTTTCGAGACAAGCAATCAGTACAGAACTTAAAAGACTTTGGTTCAGGAGTCATGAACTGTGGTAATAAAATTGCCAGCGTCAGCCACGCTAAACCAAGTACTCCAGGCACGAATTGTCAACCCCTTTCCTACCAGTGAGAGCATTCTAGGGGCATCAGAAAGGGAGAGGGAAAGCATATTTGACCATTACAGAGAGGGAAAGGAGCAACCAAACAGCTGCAATTAGAAAGTTGATCCCCAGAGGGAAGAGCTGGGCCTGCCTTTGCCTAAAAGCCTGTGTGCTATTTATACTCTATTAAACACACATGTGGGGAATCAGCTAAAAGCTGGAGTGGAACATGTTCTTTCTGCAGGAGGTGTGGGGTTGGGAAAGGGTTGAAGAGAAGCCACGTACAGTAATTTGTTTCAGGAGCCAATGGAGGCAAACTGTCCATTTAAAGTCCTCGGGTCCCTTCTCTGTACGTATATCCTAAAGGACATGTGCTTCCTGGAGTCTGCGCAGCTCTGAATGCCTGGCAAAGTGCCATGGCCCTTCCACTGCGCTTGAGCGATTTTAAAGCATGCCTCCCATTGGCACAGCACCATGCAACTGCACATGTAAAATGCAGCCACCCATATTCAGTGTCAAGTGTTTGTCCCTTTGGAAAAGACGCCCCCAAAGAGACCTTACTTCTGTTGTTTCCTGAGGCTGTCCCCGCACATGTTTTTAAATCTTTTCTTGGCAGAATGAGAAATGTTCCCAACCTTAAGGGATTTGGGGAAGCCGTTGCTTTCTGTTTTATTCACCAACAGAAGCCATGCAAGTTGCCTTTGGGCTCTACAAACGTGCCTGAGTGTACACAGAGTGTTTGCTTGTGCCTTAAAACAAAACAAACCAAACCAAGATGAACAGGAATAGCTCAGGAGCAGGCAACACAATCCCCTCTGTATGTTTCATATTACCACTCCAACAATCCCTGGCCACTGGCCATGTCAGCTGCAGCGGATGGGATTTCTGGCCCAAGTTAGCTGGAACATATCAGACCTGATGTGACTGGCCTCCTTTTCACACAGTCCATTCAACACAAAGGATGGGCTTCAATCAGGCAACATGTTTGATCTCACATTTCCCCACTTGCTGGAACCCTAGCTTCTGCTACCGCCTGTAGCTCTACGCTGCACTTCCCCTCACACAGTCTTTCTTCTTCTTGCAATACGTCCCCATGAACATACATCTCCCAACAGCAGGAACCATCTAGGCTACGCCACCTGTGGCCCTGCAGAATCCCACCCCCTCAAAGCACCAGCTTTACAAGCTCAGTGCACCTCTTCCTGCCACCATCGTTTGAGATCACAGGAGGGTGGCTTTGCACCCCATAACATCCAGGGTGGAGAGCTCAACGTAGTTAGGCTGCCCCAGACCATTCAAGCCAAGGAGGGAGGGGGAAACCCGGCTGTTTTCCTTCCAGTTTTCCACCCAACCTTCCTCCCCCCCCTTCCCCACATCAGGGATATTGTTCTAAATCTCCTTGACATCAAAATATCATTGGAGCTGCCTGGCGCAGAGAGAGATTAAACAACAATAAAGAGAAAAGGAAACCCTACGCTATAATTACAACCCTTCACCATCAGCAGTAGTGGGGAAAAGGGGAGGGGAAGAAAAAGAAGAAGGGGGGGACCAGAAACACACTAAAATTTTAATAGGAACCACTGCATTTAATTTAACGACACATTTTTTCAATTACCAGAATAATTGTTTTATTCATAAAATGAGTTTCCATAAAGAGGGTCATTTTCTTTTGTTTTTATTATTCATTTGTGCAACATATTCAAAGCACAATTCTCCAGCCCCGAAGGGAGAGGGTGCAGATCTGGGTAAACAGGCTGAGCATGTTTAGATGTACGTGTTTGCATCTCGAGCCCCCCATTTCTGATAGCTTCACGCCAGTCGGGTGTATCTGACCATAAAAGGTTAGGAGCCTGTGCTTTCAAAGGCTAAACTGCACAAGCGCTCACCCAGTGCCAGTGCCAATTTATAAATGGCCTCTGACCTGTGCAGTTAACACTCTGCTCTGAAAACAGCATCAGGCTGCCAGGTGGGAAGTTACGATCATCGGAAGAAAGCTGATGAATGCAGCAAAACATATCTTGGGAAGGGGACCCTAAGACTGTCATTTCTGCTCTGTGTGCACAGGAAGACAACACATCATAGCCCTCCAAACTCCGTCTTAGTTTTAAAAAAAGTGTGGCTTGAAGGGTTATATCCAGATTATAATTCATGCAATGATGGAAGTCTATTAAATGGTCCCATTATGTGAATCAACAGGAGAAATTTTTAAAGGAATATGAAAATGTCATTTAAAAATAAATGAGAGAAGGCCAGATTCCCAAATGTATGAAAACTAGAAAGAAAAGCTCCTGATGAGGAAAAAACACACACTCTCAAATGAATACTACTTGTGATCCAATCCTCTCCAACTTCTATAACTCTTACAAAGCAGGAGTAAACATTAAAAAGTAATTTTTAAAATTACGACACCCCAAATTCCTTACGTAGTATGCCTGTGAGGAAAGCGGCTATAGATCCTTGCGGACTTATTTCAGCAAGGGAGAGGAGGCGTGCAGGTGGGTGCTGCAAGACTGGAGTGGAGCGTTGTCCCAGGAGAGCGCAGGGTGGTGGTGGGTGGGTGGGGTGGGTGGGTGGAGGTTACTTGAGGAAAATACCTGAGCGCTGCTCCAAGGAATCTCCATCACCTTGCAGATGCTTCTGACCTGCTTCAGTGTTACACTCGCAGGGCACTCAGAAACAAACCAGAAGTGATTGTGGAAGATACCTAGTCAGATCCTCTAAGAGGTTTTTTTTTTTAACTTTAATGAAACAAGCCATTAGCTCTGATTTTAATCAGAGAAGTAGTGATGACACCGAGTTCTCTCTGTACAATTTCCGTATCCCGATTCCCACCCCCACCCCACCATCGAAGCTACATTTATCCCTATGGGGAAAGAAATGCAGTTACAATTTTTTTAAAAAATTAACCTTCTTGCTCCCACAGCAAGCTAACAGTAGATTGTGAGGGGAAGGCGAATTGATTCAGGAAAAGTAGATATATATATAGTCTGCGTTTTTTAAAAAAGAGTCTATTACAGCTCTCAAATATCTTGCTTCTTTTGACTCTCAGCTGACAAGCTTGATGAACACAACCCAAGGATCTCTCCACTCCAGCCCTGCATACCTGCAGTTTAATAACTGCCCTGCTTATTTTAAGTCCATGGACTCCTAACGGTACTGGTGTTTTGGTGCATAATAGAGTGGGAAGAGAAAACTTGATGTGTTCACCCCCAGTACTGAAAAGGAGATTGAGTGCATGCTATGGGACAGGAAGGGATAAGATAGGAGAGAGAAATAACCTTTGGTGGGGGCTAGGTTATATGGATAAAGGGGTAGAGTTTAGATTATGTGATGCGGAGAATAGGATTCTAACCACCAAACAGGGCAGTCTGTGCTTTTGTAAGACATATTAGAAAACTGATAATGTTGAAAATGGTTTGGTTAGATATACAGAAGAGGTTATTTGGGAGCAAGCTTGGGCATCCATGGCAATGTTGGAGCAGGGACTGAAGAAGAGGCCAAGGTAGGATCAGGAAATCTAAGGGCAAACATAGGAATAACTCATCAAACAGTATTTAGGGTAGATCCAGAACCAGGAGGGGTACAAACAGAGCAAAATGAAACAAAGCAAAGAAGCCTTGGTATTCGTAGTCCTGCCTTCCTTCCCACGCTTTAGCCTCTCTGTGTATAAAAATACAGATTTAGGCATGGGGAAGGGGGCAGGTCCAAGCCATGAAGCCTGGTGGATCCAATCCACATTAAGGAAGGAAGGAAGGAAGGAAGGAAGGAAGGAAGGAAGGAAGGAAGGAAGGAAGGAAGGAAGGAAGGAAGGAAGGAAGGAAGGAAGGAAGGAGAGCCCACTGGACATAATGTGGTTAGTCCTAAACATAAAAAGCTACTCTAACAGAGAGGAATTTTGGGTACAAAATTCTAGGAACCCAATACTAATACTGATAGCACTCTTGTAAGGAGGTGAAACTGCAAAGAAGAAAAGACCAGAAAAAGAAGGGTTAAGATGCCATCTCTTCTCCTGCTAAACCTTTGCTCTGCGAACCTGCCTTCCCAAAACAGCTTTTCAGAGTACAGGGTTCATTTACACGTTTAAAGTTTAGCTAGCCCCAAAGATCATCAAGTGCTGTTAATTCCTACATTACTAGCCAGAGTTATTCCAAAGAGCTGAATGTTCCACTGTATAACTTACAATGGCTCTTGTCTGCTTTGGCACAGACACCTGTGGATTTTTACATGAAAGCTTATAGGCGCTAATACTCATGGTTATGTGTTGTGGCAGGAAGGTATGAGGAGGCTTAAGGATAGGTGGGTTAAAAATACAAAACAATGCTAACTGCCTATGGTGGTCATTCTGTTCTTCCTGTCCCAAGTTTAATGTTCCACAACGGACATTCACACTTCAGACAACAGGATACTGGAACTCCACAGACTAGAGGGATGCAACACTTGGTTTGTACGTCATGGATCGTTTATCCGCCAAATCCTATGCCTAGGAAAGAGAGGGGGGGGGTGAACAACTACGGTTGTATGTGTATGTTTCACACTGTTAACTCCAAATTTTTTACAGGATAATTGCAGAGAGCTTCGTCCCGTGCTGATTTCTTTCCACTGAAACCTTTGCAAGGGTTTGTTCTTATTAAGCATCTCCTTAAGACACAGAATCCTTTTACTCTCTTGACCAAAAGCGTGCTGCTGATATACCACCCCATAGCGCTTCAAGCACTCTCTGGGCAGTTTACAAGTTAATTATGCAGGCTACACATTGCCCCCCCCCCAGCGAGCTGGGTACTCATTTTACTGACCTTGGAAGGATAGAAGGCTGAGTCAACCTTGAGCCAGCTACCTGGGATTGAACCCCAGGTTGTGAGCACAGTTTTGGCTGCAGTACAGCGGTTTAACCACTGCGCCATGAGGCTCAGTGAAAATCAGGTAAATTCAAACTTCTGGCACACTGTTGGTTAAGATAATGCCTAAAAAACAAGGCGTGGCCAAAATGTTTTGACACCTGGGGCAAAGGAGAAAATGACCCCCACTCTGTTCCACATATAGAAACCAATTAGAGTGATCGTTCAGTTTGGCGTCTACACTGCCAGCGAGAGAGTGTCTCCCACCAGACTGAGTACTATATACAGTCGTGCCCCACTTTACGATTACCCTGTTTAATGATGAATCTGCTTGACAATGAAGTTTTTGCAATCGCTTTTGCGATCGCAAAACGATGGTTTGAATGGTTTTTCTCCACTTTGCGATGATTGGTTCCCTGCTTTGGGAACGGATTTTCACTTACGATGATCAGCAAACAGCTGATTGTCAAGTTTCAAAATGGCCACTGGCTGAAGAAAATGCCCCCCCCCGCTGTGCTTAGGGACGGATTCCTCGCTGCACAGGCATGGAAAATGGCCGCGCCATGGAGGATCTCCACTGGATGGTGAGTTTTCAGCCCACTGGAACGCATCGAGCGGTTTCCAATACGTTTCAACGGGGTTTTTTATTTCGTTTGATGACATTTTCGCTCTACAGCGATTTCGCTGGAACAAATTAATGTCGTCAAGCGAGGCACCACTGTAGTACTTTAGGCTTCATAATACCTATAAGCTTTATAGATATGTTTCCTATTACCCACAGGTCTGTTTACAAATTCCTCACCCTTTTCTTTCCGTCTCCAAGGTCTACAGCTGCCTCATTTTATCTAATGGCAGGACTGGGCCTTCTGGGCCATGTCCCATTCTCAGAAGGATGAAAGTCTGTTGCAAAAACATTAAGCAGTTGATCCTAGCCATTCAAACAAGCAGCACTGTTTACCTTTCACTGCCAGCCCCTGCAAAATTTGCTTCCTTGGTCTGCTGCTGCTCTCTCCCAGTGAAGTACATTTTCCCCCTCTGCTAAATATAGCTCAATTGGCTGAAGCCGTGGATAAACCTTGCTTCCTAGACACAGCCTCCTTTGGCCAGGCTCCCAGCTTCACAGCTCCATGATGCATCCATGGCCCCTAGAAGGCTGCCAAAACTTTTCCCTTTCCTTTCATCAACCAGAGAAACAGGTCCAAGCCCTATCCCTTTTAACAGCAGCACTTGGGAATCTCAAAAGGCTGTTGGGGGAAGAAACAAGCTTTCTTCCTCCAAGGCTGTAAAGCAGCCAGTAGTACTCAGAGAGCACAGTGAAGATCAACATGCATGAGAAAGGATGCTGACAAATTGGAACAAGTTCAGAGGAGGGCGACAAGGAGGATCAGGGAGCTGGAAACCAAGCCTTATGAGAAAAGACTTAACAAATTGGTCATGTTTAGCTTTGAGAAAAGAAGACAGAGGGGTGGTATGATAACACTTTTCTAATACTTGAAAGGATGTCATACAGAGGAGGGGCGGGATCTGTTCATGATCATCCCAGAGTGCAGGACATGCAACGAGAGGCTCAAGTTACAGGAAGTCAGATTTTGGTTGAATATCAGGAAAAACTTCCTAATTGTTAAAGCAGTACAACAGTGGAACCAATTACCTGGAGAGGTGGTGAGCGCTCCAACACTGGAGGCATTCAAGAGAAATCTAGATGACCACCTGGCAGATATCCTTTGATTTGTATTCCTGCAACAAGCAGGGGGTTGGACATGATGGCCTTAGAGCAGTGGTGTCCAACCTTGGCCATCCAGATGTTCTTGGATTTCAACTCCCAGAAATCCTGGCCAGCAGAGGTGGCGGTGGTGAAGGCTTCTGGGAGCTATATTCTAACATCTGGAGGGCCAAGGTTGGATACCATTGCCTTACAGGCTTCTTAAAACTTCACTTTTCTAGGATTCTATGACATAAACCCTTAGAAACACAAACCAGCTAGTCTTGTGTCCAGGGAGGACTATGCACTTGCCCATAAACCCAGGTACATAAAACACAGAGATGGGCCTGCATGCATGCTGGAGTTCCAATACAGTTTAGGTTTGGGATGCGCAACACTTAGGTGTGCTTATTCAGAAGTAAGTTCCACTGAGTTCAATGATGCTAACTACAGGTTAGTACAGGATTGCAGCTGTAAGGGTTTCAAGACCAGCCGCACTGCATAGCCATTCTTGGCAGCTACCCCCTTCTTACTGTCCTTACCCGTCACCAGCTCTTTCTGGCACGCCATGCCAACTCGTGCTCCCAAACAAAGGCATGCCAGGCCACTGTTCCTTTTTAATAAGCGGATGCTCAGGCTCTGTGTGAGGAAAAGCCAGGTGAGGAGACAAAGGCGCAACACAAAAGCCAAGGATGGGAGCGTGCTGTGCCTTGTCTTCACTTTGGGGCTGGAAGAGCCTCGTATTGTGTATGCTACATTTTCTGCTTGTTAAATGTCAGCATGTGGTTAGGAGCCATGAATGTTTCATCAGCTGTTGGGAAAGGAGTTGTGCTGATTAAATGGCACAGATTGTGTACGTGTGGCAAGACAGAAAAGCATGTGTTTGGGGGTGGGTGTGCAAATGGGTGTGTGAAAGATATATTAAAATGCAGACACAAAGCTGCTGGCTCTGTATGAGTTTTCAAATGGAAAGGCGCGTCTCTGTGCATACCTATGATAGTGAATTGGTAAGTAGGTATATGTTTTCTGCAGCAGTGAATGAGTGCAATGCTTCAGTATATAATATATTCGGAAGTGGGCAAAATAACACCTAGTGGCCTCTCCCCTAAGTTTCACCACGGCTGGGAATTTTTTGTGCAGCTGAGTTCTCCCTCCATCTTTCCATGGATTACTTCTTTCTTCTTCAACTCCCATATACGGGAAGCCAAACCTTACAAAAGTGCTCAGATCCCTCTAACTGGCCAAAGTCTTATTAAGGCACTTTCCTGAAATCTGATCCATTTTTATCTTGCAAGAACCCCATATGGACTGTCCTTCCAGCCTATCCTCTGATCCTGTCCATCCAGCTGCAAATCCTTCGATATGCAGCACACAGATGGGCTATGCTCTAGGTTCTGTGGCAGGTATGTGTAGGAGTGAGTGGTGTTCCTGATTGTGCAGTGCTGGGTGCCAGGGCAAGGCAGACGGGACAAAGAATGACAAAGTCCTGTGTGCTTGGTATCCAGTTCCACGCCATGCAAGACCTTTGTGAACATACAGCAGTGTGGTGGTAAGATCTTGACCAGCCATGCTTCTTTCGACAAAGGAACTGCTAGTCACAGTCTGTTGGTTTCAGGAGAAAGCTCCCTTTAATGATCAGCCAGATCCATCATTTTGTGATGTAGCAACATATTCTGCCTCATAGGCTGGTCTAAAAACTGAAACGTGGCTGCCTAATCCAGCTGTTAAGGTTTAGTTACATTTCCTATCACTGAGCTACAAAAATCTGTGCACATACTATGCATTGCATCCAGATCTTTAAATGGTGCCCAAACATTGCCAGCCATCCTCGTCTTCCTCCTCCTTCTCCAATATTTTTCTGCTATTGCAGAAGCACAATTTACAGAGCAGTATGTACTAAAAAAGAAAGATAAATCCTTGCCCTGACAAACTGTGTAAACCAGTTATCTTTCCTTGACTTCAAGGGACTCCTCACAATTGATGTAAAATGTGAAAGAGTTCATGTCACATTGTTTCCTTGAGGCATTCCAGGAGTCGCATGAAAAACCTAACCAACCCAACCCAAAACTTTCTTAGTCTTTGCTTAAATGATTTTGAAAAAAAAATTAGACAAATTCATAGAGGACTATAATAGTTCTATCCATAGTTACAGGCAAATAAGCTTCCTCATTCAGTGGAAGTATACCACCAAATGCCTGTGGTTGATGGCCAACTTCCTTTAAGTCATGGCCGTGGGTTTCTTGGATACAGATGGTTGGATGCTGATGGGAAACGGAACTTGATAGAACACTGGTGTGAAACAACAGGGCTTGGGTGGTGGGGATGAGATCTGATGAAAATCCATCACCTTCTGTATTCTTTACTCTTGTTGTTGCTGCTGTTGTACCATGGAGATTCCAGCAGTAGCCATCACATTTGTGCTCTTTGTTGCTGCTAGGCACCATTGGGGGAAAAAAAACAACTTTCAAGATATCACTGTGAGGGCACATGTGCTCAATTTTCACCAGCTGCATAAGCATCATCACCAGAAAGCCAACTCAGAGTGAAGGACATGTTTCTTGTTCTCCTTCTGACTTTGCTTTATGATTATGCCACGAGACATAAGCCATGGGATAAAGGCAGAAAGAAACACCAGAACAGGAACTGTCTTCTCTGCCTTGCAGATTTAATAAAAAGGGCAGGGGAGGGAGGAGATCATGCCCAGCAACAGCAAGGAACACGACTGCTGCCAGCGACAAGTGGTATAAACATTTTTCTGTTTTCCACAAAACCAAAAATGCTAAAAGGGGAAACCCACACTACAACCTGCCAAGAGGACGGTGACGCTGGAAGAGGGCATTTTGGCTCAGCACTGTTTGCCTTTCTAAACACAAATGCAGAACACAAAATGGTGACAAGGAGAGTATTTCACAAAGAAGGAGGGGAGGGGGACGCAGTTCTGAGTGGAAAAACAGCCAGTGCTACACTCAAGAAAGAACCCATAGGAAGAAAGTGGCACTTCCCTTCCTTCTCCGGGGCTGCTTTTCATTAAAAAAAGAAAAGAAAAAGAAAGAAGGAAAACGGCATGTTTTTCTTCTTCTTATATGTGTAATGTATAGTTTGTCCCTGCATGGACAAGCAATTTCAGGCACTCTGACCACAGTGTGTCCACATTCCTGTGATGGGGAAAGAGAGGTCCTGGCGGGCACCCAAAGTCTTCTATGAAGGTCGGGATTTAAGTGGGTTTCCTTTCTCTGCTCCTTTTGTGAGAAAGTGGCAAAACTGCAAATGCAGAAAAAGAAAAGGGGGAAAAAAAAAGAATTCCTTTCCCAACCCTCTAATCTCCCTCGCTCACACAAAGCGCCGCAGGCAAAATCTAACCTCAGTAAATATTTGCTAAAGCAGGAGAAGAAGCCGGAGGGGAGTAAGTTGTTTAATTTTTATGCATTTGTTAAAAGTGAGAACATTAAAGAGAGAAGCATGGGGTGGCTCACAGATGCAGTAGGGGGAAAAGGCGCTTTTTATACAGAGCCAGAGCCGGCAATCAGCCTCAGGGAACGGTTTTATTTAGACTCACGTTTCTTTCAGCTCTGTAATAAAAAATATGTCTCCCTGTATGTGCTGTGTGCACCCATGCTATGGTTTTATCACAGGAATAAATGGAGGAGGGAGCTGAAGAAACAGGCAGAATGTGGGGTTTCCCAATGACAGCCTAGTCCTGATTGTCAGTCCTTCCAATTATGACCCTCTGCCTCTCCTCTGTTGTCATCCTTGAGTTCTGTCCCATCCACATCTCCAATCCCTCTTCTATCAGTAGGCTTTTGGAGTCATAGCTGCAATATGGAATGTGCAGACAACAGAAATCCTGGCCAGGAGGCTTACTAAGAGGTGGCAGATGCATAAAATAGTAAAGAAAGATCAGGCATATTGCATGTTTTGTGTGTGTCTCTGTGTGTCTGATGTTATGCCAATGAGGGAGCTAATTAGGTAAGTGTTAGAATGATCCAGGATCAGCTTTGTTAAACAAGTGGGTCTGAAGAAGAGTTTGTAGAGGTAGAGGGGAGCCCCTCTGTGACCTGATAAAGGCAAACAAGGGAGATGTTCTGGCACCATGGCAGAAGTCATGGGTGTGGAAGTGGGAAATGGAGGCAAAAAAGTAGTCAGATAGCAAATGAACATGTGCCTTCATATCGTCTTGTTACACGGCCCTCAAAGTCTGTTGAGCACCTTCCTCCAGGGGCACAAGGGAATTTCTGCATCCTTCTGGCAGCAGACAGCCACAGATGCTGAGCTCTGTAGTCCAGGAGCATCCTGCTTGAACAGAGACTAGCCAAAGAGTAAGGGGGGGGGGGCTTTTTCATACCTGTGCTTCAGGGCAGGGTGAGAGCTGCCACCCAAAATGTGATGACGATGCAGTAGCTCTATACCAGAGACATCCATATTTTTGAGTGCCTTTTGTCAAGTTCCTGAACCAGGGCAAGCTCAGCAAGAAGGAAACCATGCATGTGGACCAAGCACTGATCTTATCACTCACTCATCTACTGCACAAGACACCCCACTAACATCTTTTTAATTCCCCCCCATTGTTCATAGAAGCCTCTGCCCCATCAGCCACATGCAATTCATCCTACCAGCCCTGCCTATGCAACCTGTCCACCCTTAACTCCTGTTTTCTAAGCAGCACCAGGCTATATGTGCTACAACAAGACCCTTTGGAACTGTGTCTTCTCCTTGTCCCTGGTCCCACCAACTTTAAATCTCCCTCAGTCCCCTTAAGGAAACTTCAGCCACGCCATTTATTTTCTTACCTCTATCACTCCCACACCATTTTCTTGCTTATATTTATGCACGACAGGGAGGTTCTTGTGTGGTAACTATGCCCTAAAATGTTTTTGCCAAATGGATGGATAAATGAATATGGATGGTTAAAACAAATATATATCTCAGAGAAGCAGACACAAGGGATATTGAATTGCAGCAGGAGCCCATCTCTTCCTTGTAGTTCTAGCTTAGTTGGTGAAAACTCTCCCTTTTTGTATAATTGAAGCCAACTCAGAGATTGATAAGAGGGTTTGCAAGGAATCTCCCTCGTGAGGACATAACCTAGAGAGCATCAGCCACTCTTTCTTCAAGAGGGAACCACAGGCCAACAGAAGGGGTCTAGCTGCAAGGCAAATGTTTGACGGACCCCTAAGTTAATCTACCTCCCTGCTATGGGCCTGGCAGCTTCAGCTGGAATGGCTGCCCAGCTTAAACTCACCAAATCAGACACAATGTTCTATAGGGCTTCTATGGTATTTTCCCCATAATCAACTGATTTTTTTTGTAAACTTGAACAGCAGTTGTGGCTAGAGATAGCATTATGGGGGCATTCAGACTGTAGCATTTAACTCCACTGCAATCCTGTCACTTTTTTGACATTACAGCCTCCGCCAATTTTTTTTTAAACAAAAGCAGGAAGAACACATTGGTTTCTTTCCTTTCCCAGGCAAGAGAGTTACTACTCCCATCCCTTATGTGCAGGCTGTATTTTGCAGTCTCGCCAGGAAGAGTTATACCACCTCTCACCCTCTCTCGCCCACTAATGGAGGTTCATCGGCAACAAGCACAGGCTTGAAAATGACTCTCTGGATAAGTTGCCCAGATGGTGACTTCCTGTCTCACTAGCCCTGTGAGAGCTAAGGTAGCCTTTGCTTCAGTTAATGAACCGTCAACTAAGCTTATTCCACCACCTGAGGGGACGTTTCATGTTAGGAGGACATTGGAGCCCTTGTGGCCCAATTACTACTCTCCAAAGCTGGCAGAGAGCCAGACACATGCCTTTTATTATTCATTTGCTTGCCCCACCTCTACCCAAGCCGCTGAAAAGATCGGCAGTTCTGGAAAGTGTAAAATGGCAGACAAAGGGTGGTTCTCACAATTGATCCCTCTGGTCTGTAGAAAGGGCTCACAAGTGGAGACACTCAGACACAGCAAGATGGATCTGCACACCCCCTACATGCATTCAAGTGCTGCACATATAACACTTTTTGACAATGTGACATTATTATGGCAGCTTGAAGGTGTCTTCCAACTGGTGATAATACTGTAATCCTCTGAGCAGCCACAGCTGATAGGAAACTGGCATCTAGTACCACATCTTGCTCTGTATGGTGTTTTGTCCAGGGCATATAGGAATCAGGAAGGATGGTTAGGAGATGAGATGAGAGAGCGAGCCACATGGCCTAGCCTAGTGGCCTCTTTCCAATTGTTTTTGATATCTGGTGAAACACAAGCTGGTACTAATGGAATATTCTATTCAGGGTCCTTCATTCCAAGCCTCTAGCAATCAGACCTGGAACCTAAGGAAATGTCCCATGATCCCTCAGAGACATCTCTGTGCTGACATTTTTTTCTTCCGTAAACATGAAAGCTGAGCAAATGAAGACAAGGCAGGATTTGATTTGGTAGCTTTTGGGGAAGAGGGGGGCATGCAGGAAAGTGGCTTAGGTGTTAGGAAAGAACGAGAGAAGAAAAGATACTTAAGAGGCAATTAATTTGAGAGATGACTACATGTGCCAGGGGTTAAATGGCTGTGTGGAGTAAGTTCATTCTTTCTTTCCCAAAGGAGAGAGGCAAAACTGCAGATGTTAATATATCAAATGTATGCAAATCTCCAACTTCACCAACCAGCACTGACACCCAGGTAGACACACCAGCCAGAAAATTAGAATTCAAATCAAACCCCCAATGTGCAGCCAGGTGGCAGAGCAAGCTTTATTTTAGGCCTGTAAAAATTTAGGGGATAAAATTGTGCCTTCAGTATTTGGACTTGCAATTATTTGTCTGGCAGATCAATCAGAAAACTTTTACCTTCCAAGTCACCAGTTCAAATTCATCCCTACTGTTGTCTGATCAGTTACATGGGGTTGAAACAGTGCAAAGATAATGTTTCATTGCAGTCAAACTGCATGTTTAAGTAACCCTTCTCCCTGTTCCAGAAGCCATTTTACGTGGTACAAAGAATAAGGTGAAGATAGTCCTAGAGTTGTATACCACATCACTGTAAACCTCAGGGTTATGTTTTGTGTGACACTTCCAAATGACTACTCAAAGCGAAGCAGCAATAATATATGTAATACACAATTACATCAACGGAGAGGGGTTTGTGCTGAACAAGAAAGGGAGAATCACAAAGAAATGTGACATGAAGCAGTGCAATCTGCCATTCACTGTAATTTGTGGTGGTTTGGTGAGTCAACTCCTGTATCAGTTCCACTGATTCAATGGGCTTACTCTAGTTGCAGCTTGCCACTGCATTTCATCCATTAATCCAGTCTTTTATTCTGCTTAATGTTTAAAACAGCTCTGACATTTGGCAGAATTAAGAAGGCAAAAGAATGCAGAAAGACCTAAGGTCATTTAGATAAAAGAAAGAGTAGGCTATGAAGTAAGGACAGAATGGGGTGGGATTGCCAGAAAATAGATCAAAAAGAGATGGCTGAATTACACATGTGGCAAAAGTACTTTTCCTTTAGTGAATATACCCCGTTCCCCCGAAAATAAGACCTAACCTGAAAATAAGCCCTAGTATGAGTTTTTCAGGATGCTCGTAATATAAGCCCTACCCCCCAAATAAGCCCTAGTTAAGTGAAACCCCCACCTCCACCATTGTGCAGCAACCAGAAGATGACATGACTGTATTTGAATAAATGTAGAGTGTTGTACATGAAAAAAAAATCCCCTGAAAATAAGCCTTAATGCATTTTTGGAGCAAAAATTAATATAAGAACCTGTCTTATTTTCGGGGAAACAGGGTATGTCTTCAGTTGAAAAAAAAAATACTTGCATAAGTGTTCTTCATCATGAAACAAGAAGACACATTGGAAAAGCCAATGATGCTGGGAAAAGTTGAAGGCAGCAGGAAAAGAGGAAGATCAAGTACAAGATGGATTGACCCAATAAAAGAGACCACAGCCTTTGGTTTGCAAGAGCTAAGTAATGTTGTTAATTACACGATTGCTTCAAGGTTGCTAATCCATAAAATTGCCATAAGTCAGAAGTGATTTGATAGCACACAACGATAACAACAATAACAACAAAACAACAACAACAACAACAACAAAAGTAGCCTTTCAGGCAGGTTGACTTGAGCACCCTTGTCATAGACTGAATCTCTCCCTGGCCCCTAGAGCAGCCCCCTCCAACATGGTACACCCCCAGATGTTTTCTAGTACAGTTCCTAGCATTTGCTCAGCCCCAACACATCTGGGAGGCCAACAGGTTTGGGGAAGCTGCCCTAGAGACACAGGCAGAGAGAACAATGCCTTATGTGGTGACAAGCTGGCACTGCGTAATGTAGACTGGATGTCATGGCCAGTGGAGCGATTTGTGAGAGTCACTTGTTTCTTCATGGGAAAAATAAGCTGCAAGGCTTCCAGAATCATCAACAAATCACAACTCATCCAGCAAATAAAGTGCTCCTGCTCCACACCCAATGGTGGCTGTAAATCTGTAGCAAGCTGCTAGAAAATAGCACCACATTTCCATACTTAGATTGCTGACATGGCCAACTTTATGAATCCAAAGTGGTGGGTTTAAAATTCTAAATAGGATAGGTTAATATATTCTATCTAGAAGAGGCTCTGGTCCAGGAAGCTGATACTGTCAAAAGCACGGCATTGGTTTACAATCTTTCCCCCACCCCATCACAAGTATCTAGCTGAACCGTAGAAAGGAAAGAAGCTTGCTAAGAAGCATAACCAGGGAGACCCAGACCAATGACTAGGAATGATCATTTCTAGTCTATTTCCAGTCATGCCAGCTTCACATATATTCATCATGTTATGTCCTTTCCATTCCATTTATGCATTTAAAAAACCCACTGCATTAAAAGCATCCAAAATACATGTATATCTTACATCAATACACTGCAGTATATATATTAATATGCTAAAGTTGATATTTTAAAAAGCACTTTATCTCAAAATATTCTTTCAATTTGTGATTTTATAGACAGTTTTAATGTGAAAATTTGTTGCAACATCAGGAGGTGTGAAATCAAATAGACAGTTATGTTCTAATGCACACATTATCTAAAAGGTGAGGATTAGGTCAGTTCTTATTGGAATCTACAAAGACTGGATTCTTTGAGCTGCCTTAAGAACCATTAAAGGAAAGGTTCTGCCTTTTTCTGTGCCTTCTTGGATTGTAGTAATGTTGTATCACCTAGAATGGACTGGGGATGTAATATCCCAACTGTTAGAACTGGGCTCTTTCCTTTGCCCCATCCTTCCACTCTGTTATCCCCCCAGCCTCATTGGAAAGCAATGAGAATAAAGCTAGGATCATATCTTGATGTTTGCATTCACTCAGAAAACACCAGAGACTAATGCAGTGCAAAGCTAAACGGTCTTGCCATGTAATAAGCTGCTAAAGAATGACTTGCAAGCTGCTCTGAGCTCTTAAAGGAAGCAAGGGGATTTCAGTCTAATAGCTCCACATTAACACGATGTATGGGAACGTTAAAGATGTTTCATATGGTCTTTTAACTTTCCTCCGTCATTGGAAAATTTGACCCAAAACTGATGTTTTGCAAAGTTTAGCTGCTTGCCATGGGATCTTTTGCAAGGAGGACTTGATGAAGCGTTTTCACACCTTGAAAAGTTGGGCTACTAATGGAACTGAGAGCATGAATGAAGAAACATGTGCGTCATGGCACTTTGACAGAAGGTGGCCATAAAGACCAGTTTACCAGGCAGACACAGATGAATTTAGAAACCCCTGGTGTCAGAAATCTACCATTAGAAGCGCATCTACACTACCAGCTTATGGCCAGAATCCTGTTGGTGATTTGCACAGTTAAACGTATGACCACTGCTTCCTCTAGTTTCTATCAAAAACATGGAAGCCTCAGGAAAGGCAGCAGCGCACGTTATTGGATATAAAGCTGGAGGCATACGTAAAGTCTACTAGCCATGCCATGCTTGAGAACGGAACGGATGGTTCTGAGGGTGGCTAATGCACATTCAGAGTCTGATAGATTTTCAAGCCATGAGCCCAGACCATAGCCCCTGGCTTTGAAGCGGAGAGATTTTCAGTGTCTGCCTAAGCTGAGAAGCTGCAGAGTAGGCTATTGTGCTCCTCAGAGGCACCCCGATCCGCTCTCCCCTGCCTATTTGCCGACACCTGCGCTTTAATCGCTCAGCTCTATTCCTTCATCCCAAGGCAGCCTGGAAACAATTACCCAAGAACAAAAAGTACATGCCAGCATAATTAAAATACAAGAGCAGACACTTCGCAATGGAAGCAGGCAAGGGACCAGGCAGCCTTTCAGTAAGCAAACTTACAGTGATGGCAGATGTAATGGCATAAAGAAGAAAGGGGGGAAGCTACCCATGACTATGCTTACCTGCCACATGTTCAAGCATTGTGTCAATGTAATGTAGGAGGAGACGGGTCTGTAAACCGGGTCTTTTATCATGGAAACTGGATAACTCAGTGGTTTAGGTCTATGGCTGCAGAGTGAGAGGTTGTGAGTTTGATTCCTCACTGTGCCTCCTTGACAGGGACTGGACTTCATGATCCATAGGGTCCCTTCCAGCTCTGCAGTTCTAAGATGATGAGGATGATAACTCTGCTATGGAATGCTGCCTGTGTGAGTTCCAGGAATAGGCAGTTCTTCTTTCCTGTCCATCTTCCCAACTGTTAAAAAAGCTATCCATTCTTATCTGTGACCAGTCCCTAGCAAAAGATTAATAATAATAATAATAATAATAATAATAATAATAATAATAATAATAATAATAATAATAATAATAATAATAATACTAATACTACTACTAATAATAATAATAATAATAATCATCATCATCATCATAATCATAATCATCATAATCATAATCATCATCATCATCATCATCATAATCATCATCACCATCATCATCATCATCATCATCATAACCAGGAAGCCACTGCTTTGGTTGCATCCTGCAACTATTAATTTTTTTTAGAAACCCCAGAAGTGCAAAGTTAATTCCTAAGAAGAAGATTACAGAATTTAACTGGGCATGGAGTTAGAATTTTGCAGGGTTAGTTCAGAGGAGTTATGACTGTGCATGTTAGGGCTACATTACTGTGATGTGGACCATATGCTGGGAAGTCCCCTGGGCACTTTCTCAACAGGTAGGCTTGCTATTGAGCCAAAATGCTACCGACTCAAGCCAAATGTTTACAATCTCAGCTGGCAGCCACAACTGGAGGGTGCATATCTTGAAAGAACCTTCCCACTGAGCCATGTGGAAGAGTAATAATGTGTAGTGGCAGAAAACAGACTGAATTTTTACGTTCGTATGTATGGCTTTGTTGTCACACTGCCTAGCTATGCACTGATGTTCTGGCACCTGCTACATATGGTCAGTCCCTACTATATTAGAAGAGGCCACCTCTCAAAAAACCTCTGAAAAACCAACTGCCACCTCTGGCAGTAGACCTGAGCATGAGATATGAAACCCAAGATTCCACTGAACCCCCTCGCCTGATGTCTCTAAAGAGGCAAGAACACCCCACCCAGTCCTGTCATTCTAGGCAAAGCATATATTCATTCAACTTTGCTCGGGACCTTCCATCCTGTTGCAAAAGCAGCTCTAGCAGAAACACCCATGACCTCCCTACAACATCTGAGACCTAATTCTATGCCACCTCATCCAGAGCCACTTGCGGATACATCAAGATTCTTTCCGTGCCTTTAGGTTTCCATGTAGGGTTTGATGGGAAAGAACCACATGGGAAACACAGCCACTGTCCTACGAGTTTTGTTGCTGAATTCTTCCTATCCTCACTTTTCTGAAGAGCTGAAGAGAGCCTCAATTATCCACTCTGAAGTCCTAAGCGCAGGGACAGAAAAGACACACCTGCTGCAACAGCAGGAAAGTGTGTGATACCTTTCCTTTCTCAACATTGATTCTACTAAAGATGAGCTAGATGTGTCTGGAGCCAGGGAGACAGCTGTGAGCTCAATGGTCAAGAGATGACTGGCTCTTAGAGAAAGGCTGGAGAAGGCCATCAACACAAAGGTACAGTAAAGAGGTCCAGATTCTTGGGCTTGTCCAGACGCAGCGCATGACTGGGTTTTCCTGGGAGAACCAGGACTGGCTCATAGATCCTCTGACCTGAGTGGTAAGAAGAGCAACCAACAGATATAGAAAAATACAATGGCCCCTGAATTCCTTCTCTTTCTACATGCACACTGAGGTCTAACTCTGAACTGCCAATTCACTTCCTTAAGTGTAAGGCTGTGCTGCTAAACACCAAGGCCAAAATCATCCATATGGTGATATTCCCAATTACTATGTGTTCCTGTGAAAGACAAACGAAGAAAGCTTGACACGGAAAAAAAAAATTCACCAGAAATGTTGGAGTGCTGGAATGTCACAACTCATTAGAAATAAAGATATGTTGAACTCTAGATCAAATCAATCCTGAAATAAAATAACTGAGGCTACTACCCTTTCAAAAAATCATGAGAAGGAGAAAAAAAGACTCATTGGAAAATAATGTGAAGAGAAATGGATAGCAGTAGGAAAACAGAGAGCCCTTAACGTGACATAGATTGATTCAGGAAAGGAAGTCAGAGGCCTTTAGTTTGCAAGACGTGAGCAGGCTATTAATGATGGGACATTTTGGACATTATCAATTCATGGGGTCACCATAAGTCAGAAACTACTTTATAACACATAACACCTATAGCTTAGAGTGGCCATTTCAACTTCCCACATCACTGTAGAGTGACAGTACATCGAGAACAGGGGATTATGGGATACTAAGACCAGCTCCTAGGACCAATTCAGAGTTCTGCTGTTTCTAAAATAGGAGTGACAACAAAAATTGTTTCAAGAGAAGTAGGTGCCACTATGAAACTACACATCAATCAGTCAATAAAATAAATTGCAGAGAACTGAACACAGCTTGGGAAAGGTATCCAGTGAAACTACACTTCCCAGAATTGGGATAATACATAAAGCTTGACGATGTTGCTTTGGATGACTACATTTCCCTCAGTCAGTTTCGCTTAAGTTTTTAGGAAGGAAATACCCACACTTTCTCACATATTGCTCTTTCCCTTTCGTCTCTTAGCCCCTCATCCGCCCTTTCCCCCTTGTTTTTCCTTTCTTTCTTTCCCTCCTGGAGGAAAATTACCCCATCCCATGTAACTGAACTTTCTCCCGCCTGAACACAACTACTGCAGAAACGATTTTGTGGAATGTATGATATGGAAGAAAAAGAGCTGCAATCTGTTCCTTCCTTCCTTCCACCCACCAGGAAACCCATCTGTGCACACGGCTAATAATCTAACTGGGGTAGAGGTAGTTGCACTGGGACCAAGAGAAGAATACACTGAGACTTAGCTGACATGTGGGAGGGGGGGCAATGGAGGGAACAACTGTTGCAGCGTACAGAGAAGCAAGGGCTATCCCTTTTTGCCCCCAACTCTACATCCCCCCTTGAAATTTGCCACCTGACTGCCCACTGCACATGGGGAGGGGGACTGTCATGGGCACCAATGGACACTTTGGGCTTTGGGGTATAGATCTGAGACTATCCACTCAAGGAAAGAGGGACAGATGGTCCCAAGAGTAGTGGAAACTTCAGCGGGTGGTGAAGAGATGATCCCTGGGAAGGCAGCAGCCTCTTTGAGTAAGACTGTGTGGCCTGTGTTCTTCTCTGGGCCACAGTTAAGGGAAGATAAAGAGATGAGCCCAGGTACCTATTACTCTTTTCCTCATGAACTTGACAGGGGGCTCTTAGTGAATGGTCTCTGAATAAACCGCACTCTCCATTCAGACGGAGCCAAGTCATTGAGGAGAGGCTAGTTCCCAACGTCAAAATGTTCAGCTTCTCTCTCTCTCTCTCTCTCTCTCTCTCAGCAATTGATCCCCCCCCTCCTCTGGGTTGCCCCTTGGCCTCTGAGCAATACATGCTAAACTCTTTAATGGCCACCAGAATCCATTAGGGCAAGCTTCACTGTAAACAGATCGGCCTGCCAGCTCATTATGTCCAGTCAGGCTTCTGAAGTTGTTTGGCAGGAGGCAGGAATGGGCTATGCCATGTTACTGGAACAAAACACCCTCACTCTCCTTCAGCTGTTCCTGGAACAGCTAAAATGTTGTGACTACACATCACACAGGTAATTATTGTGAAAGGCCATAAGTGGGGTGGGCAGAAAAAGGAATCCAAACAAATGGGGTGGGGGGGGAAGTGAGGGGGCAGGAGAAACAGATACTCAAAAGAGTAGCTATGAAAATGGGGAAAATGTATCAGACTGGATTTCCCACAAAAAATCAAAAGTATTTAGCTAAGGAAAAAGGGTAACGTGGAACATCTAACAGTCTGAATGGATCTTGCTTACAATCAATGTCTAATCAGCAACTATTTAGAGTTAGGGGGAGAGTTTCTTCCTTCTCTCTCCTTGTCTCCCAGTCAGGGTGGCTGGCAATCCATACAAGTTTTATTATGCCCTCTTCTGCATTTCATTGGGTTACTGCCTTTCATGACAGCAGATGTTACTGGAAATTTTGCTAAAATAATTTATAGTTACTGTTACAGTGAAAAGGCACCCACTCTATTTTCTTCTGCATCCTTTTGTCCACCATAACCTAAGTCCTGAATTTTTCTGCTTCAGGCTCCAAGAAACCTTGCCAACCTTCTGAGCTAATACTAAAGCAGAATCCTAATAATGTATCTTAGGGATGGGCAGCCTGTGATTCTCCCTTACTTTATCAGACTGCATATGTTATCAGACTGCAACTCCCATCTTCCCTCACCACTGGCTATATTGGATAGGGCTCCATATGTGTTGCAAGCCAACAACTGGAGGTTCACAAGTAAACAGATCTAGTCCCCAGCTCATTGCTCAGAAGTCCCAAATGGCAGCATAGGCTACCTTTCTGTAAAAACGGCACTGTCAGCAAAGCATCAGCATGAAAACCCGGTGCAATCGTGTGTGTGCTTCCTGAAGGTGGTGTTCAGTTCTACAGTGGGGTCTCTACTTAAGAACTTAATCCATATTGGAAGGTGGTTCTCAAGTTGAAAAGTTCTTATGTTGAATCTGCATTTCCCATAGGAATGCATTGAAAACCATTTAATCCGTATCTGCTCTTTTCCGTCCATAGAAACTACTGTACCTTTCTTTTAAAGCTCTTGTGCTCTCAGCATCTCTGGCTCAGCTGGAGTATCACTAGAAAGATGGTCCTACAACTGATCCAGAGACTAGGCGAGGCTGCTTTTTCATCCCCTTTCAACGCCATGACTGTGCTGGTAGTTTGATAGACTTTGGAGAACGGATGGCTCCCTGTCAATGAACAGCAGTTTATACAAGGCTTAGCAACTGGACAGCTGGCTCAGAAGTTTATTCACTCAATAGAGTCAACTGATAAAGATTTCCCTGCACTCTGTCACAACAGCCAGGAGGTAAAGAACTGAGTGTTTGAATGTTTCTCCATGGTTGGAGGTCAAATCATTCTCCATTAAAACAAACAAACAAACAAACAAACAAACAACAACAACAACAACAACAACCTGTGCACAGGTGAGAAAGGAAGCCTTAAAGACTTTTCCCTGACATACTAATGTTCTATGAGCAAGGAGTATTCCCCCCGCCCTTTTAGCAGGCAGCATTCAGACATGAGGGATATGGTGGTGCTGCGGGCTAAACCACAGAAGCCTCTGTGCTGCAAGATTGGAAGACCAGCAGTCGTAAGATCGAATCCACACGATGGAGTGAGCGCCTGTCACTTGTCCCAGCTCCTGCCAACCTAGCAGTTTGAAAGCATGTAAAAATGTGAGTAGATAAATAGGTACCACCTCAGTGGAAACATAACAGCGTTCCGTGTCTAGTCGCACTGGCTACGTGACCACGGAAACTGTCTTCGGACAAAACGCTGGCTCTACGGCTTGGAAATGAGGATGAGCACCGCACCTTAGAGTCAGACACGACTGGACAAATTGTCAAGTGGAACCTTTACCTTTACCTATTCAGACATGAAATCTGCCATTAAGTGGTATTATCTGGAAAAATTTAGATTCTGCTGAATGTCAAAAAAGAAAGAAAGAAAAAGCCTTATTCAAAGAAAATTCATGGGGTGGTGTGGGCATGTAGATATCTTGAGGGGAACAAGAACGTAACACTGAAACATCTCCTTTTCTTAACCCACTGCAGAGTGAAACTTTCCAGTCTTTGTTTCCTAACTCCCAACATGCTATGACTTGCCTGCTCCTTCCACAAGTCTTATGCCAATCTAAGACTTGACCCCTCATGAGTGAAGAGGCTGTTTTCTAGTTTATTGCCACTAGCTGCCACTCACGTTAGCAATGCAGGGGTGACAAGCAAGCAGATCAGATTCCCCTCGGTCCCAGACTAGCAGTCAGTGCTGTGGCCAACGCACATGCTAAAGAGGATTTGTACATAGACTGTGTCTTCACTGCCAATCAAACACTGCCTCTGTGTCCCAAACCCAGCTAGGCTCGGATCTCTAAGCAACTCTGGCACATAGAGACAGACTGACAGCTCAGTAATTGGGAAGGGAGCAGACAGCAGCTCAAGCTCCCCCTCCCCCCCTGTTTAACTCTCTGTATTTGCAAAAGGAAATTAGGAATGAATTTCCTGTGACTGGAACATCAAGAACCCCTGAGATCAGACGTGCTTCGTTATCCAGAGAAAAGCATAATAGGAAATCCTGCGATGACTTCCCCTGTATATGAAAGAGAGCCAAGGGAAAATTGTGGGGTTTGGCCTCTGTTAAAAACACATAAGGAAAGGCAGGCTGTGCCCCACATCTGCTCAACCTCCTGGCACCAATGAGAGGGAAGCAGTAATTATGAATACGCTTCCATCAGTTCTTTTTGGTTAGTATACCCCAAAATGCCCAGTGCTGCTTACACATATAAACAATAAGTAGCGAAACACAATAAGTACACAAAATAAAACCACACAAAATCTAAGCCAATAAAACAGTGCAGAAAAAAATGGAGTTGAGGAGGTTAAATATTTTTTAAAACCAAAATAAAACATGGTAAAACTCTACAGATAATTAGGTTAACATGCTTGAATAAAATACTTTGTGTCAAAATGATAGTGTTGGGAAGTTGCACACTTTTGTGTTAAGAGCACAGAAGTAAGATTGGGGTTCTACAGAAGGGGTGCATCAACAGAAATCATCCATTCCATCGTCACCATCTATATGACTTAAATAGGCAGGAGAAATGATGGGAAGAACACTTTTTAATGGCCTTAAAACACAGGCAATTTCACATGAGAGAGGGAGGGCAGTCCCTGAAAACCCTCATCCTAAGTTATTTGTTATGTGCTGTCAAGTCACACCCAGCTTATAGAGACCCTACCATTTCGGGGTAAGACAATTAAGGAGTTTTCTTACCAATAATTTTCCATGGCCAAGTAGGAGTTCAAACCAAGGTGTCTGGAGCCCTAGCCTTCCACTCTATCCACTGCACTACACTAGGTACCTATCGTATGCTACATAAGGATATTAAGGTTTATTATCATGTCTTGAGAGGGAGCCCGTGAAGCTATTTCAGTGGTGTTGAGATGTTAGTGTAATTAGGTCACCCATGCAGTTAGGCTGCCAGCCTAACTGTTACACTTTTGACAACTGAACATTTCTGAGTAATCTTCATGGGCAACCCCCAGATATAAGGGCATACCTGAAGCCTATTTAAAATACAAGGTGACAATTTAGAGATCAACACCAAATTGATGTAGCAAACTTCTGAATTCTTGACATTAGAAGGATACACACAGAATCTAAAGTTTTATTAATACATCTAAAAGTGATCTGAATGAAGTAAAATAACTTACAAAAACATACAGAAATGCCTATTAGGTTAAATAGGCAGAGCAGGCCATCCTAACCTGGGGTTGGCCAGATACTTTAGAGATGTTTCAAGGAAGGCAAATGAAGTTGGGTGGGAGCTGTAGCCCAAAGCCCACAGAGGGTGGCGGGTGAGGGAGGGCTATTCCCCCCCCCCCATTCTCAGCAGTTTGTGGAGTGGGATGACAGCAAACTGTGAATCACAACTTTTATATACAGCAAAGTTAAACCCCCTCCCCCAATATTTTACGGCAAGTGTGCTGAGAATTAATGATGAATTCATAAATTGTAAAAGGCAAATTAAGATGTTGGAAAGCAATGAAAGGGCACTAACCTGTGCAGCCACTAGAGATCGGCCTGCCAACCTAGCTGTAAAATCTGAAAAATGATGTACATTTCCCCTTATTTTCCTTCTTAAAAAGGGAATTTGTAAAATTCCTTTCATTTTCTATTCACTTTGAATATTAGCTTCAGCTCTAGTTAACTGCCCTTTTTAAGCATGTGTGGCTGTGTGAGATACCAATGAATTAGTACACAAGGGGGTAGAGAAAGCACCAGCCGGAGTCTCTCAGCACACATCCGGCTGTAAAAGATGCTGCTTCTCAGCGGGGGGTTGGATTCCATACCAAATTTTCAAATCAAGTCTGGACACCTTTCGTATATGTTTGCGATAAAAGCAGACAATCTCACTGCTATGGCCTGAGAGAACCATTTCCAGTTTTACAATTTAAAGAAACAGGTGTGTCTTTCTCTGATTTACAATACGTGAAGAATTAATACAGCAGGTTAATATGCAAATATCTGTTTCCTAGGGAAAAATAGGCACTCTCCACTATTTTCCACATGGGTTTAGGACAGTCAGACTTTCTATAAATGTGGTTTATTTATTTATTTATTTATTTATTTATTTATTTATTTATTTATTTATTTATTTATTTATTTATTTATTTATTTATTTAATTTATACCCCGCCTATCTGATCGGTGAGGACCACTCTAGGCGGCTAACAACAAAAACAATACAATAAAAATACAAATAAACGATTATAAATGATAAAAGCACTACATTACATTACACAGGAAACAAAACAGTAATTTTTAAAATGAGTCACACAAATAAAATCATAATGTTCGCCAGTCCAAAAAAAGCAAAGCAACAAAATGCAAATAAACCAAGCTGAACAAACAAATAACAAAAGTTTAAAAGGCTACCAATTAAATGCAAGCACCTATCAACTATCACTGAATAAGGGTTTCAAACGTAGGGCCGTTACAGAGGAAGTCCTGTTCTGGTCCTAGTCTTGAAAAAAGAGTTTTGATAAGGCGCTTTAGTCATAAATCCACGAGGAAATACCCACAGCTTTGCTTCAGTTAGAGCAAAGTCTTTGCCCAGCATTTTCTGTCACTGAACAGCTCGCATTATGATAGCACACTTTGTAAAAAGCAGTATCCAGGACAAAACACCCAGTCTCTTTCAAAGCTATGTCAGGTGGGGACATCGCTTTGAAAGAAACAAGAAAAGGAGCACTGCTGCATCTGTGCTTCACCCCTGCCAAGTCTTGGAGAGCTGGCCCCTGGTTGGAGGACTATATATGTCTCCAAAGCACTGTTTTCTCTTTCCCTACCAAAAGCCAATGTTGAAGGACTGTTAGAAACTTGCAACCAAAGAAGACCCTCCTAATGTACTGCCTTATGGTGTAGTGAGGCAAAAATAAGATGACCAAGAATCAAATCTGGTGGGGGACAGGTGTCCGACACAAGTTGCTCTGGGGATCAAAGCAAAGGGCGATGCAGTTCAGTATCTTATAGTGGCCAACTATGTACGGTAAATGCCTCTGGGGAGTGCACAAGCAGGACAAGAGGGCACCAGAATTCCTTCCCTGTTCTTTCCTAACAACTAATAGGAAAAGGCATTCTGCCTTTAACATCAGAGGCAATAACATGCAGGTACCATGATCAGTAGGCCTCAGTATCCTCATCCTCCATGAACTAATTTAATCCTCACTCAAAGCAATCCAAGATGGCAGCTATAATCGCATCTCATAATCGTGACCTCTATAGTTCCACTCTGTGTTGGGTGATAAAAACGATTTCATTTTCTCTGTCCTGAAGCTTTTGTGTGTGTGTGTGTGTGTGTGTGTGTGTGTGTGTGTGTGTGTGTGTGTGTGTGTGTGTGTGTGTGTGTGTGAGAGAGAGAGAGAGAGAGAGAGAGAGAGAGAGAGAGAGAGAGAGAGAGAGAGAGAGAGAGAGAGAGAGAGAGATTCTCTGCTGAATTTCTCCACAACATGGATAATTTCACAAATCTCTTTCATGTCCCCCTTTACTCATATTTTTCCAGAGGCTTCAAACATAATCTTTCCTGCTAGGGGTGCTGCTCCAAGCCCCTGCTCATCATTTTCACCACTCTATGCTGCATCATTTCCAGCTCTTCAATATTCCTCTTGACAGGCAGAAAGAAGACTATCCACGGTGTTCTTCCAAGTATGGTTACACCTCAGATTTATTTGAAGTCATTACAATATTGGCAGTTTTATTTTCAGTCCCCTTCCTAATGATTCCTAGCATGGAATTTGCCTTTTCATAGCTACTGTTCACTCCATTGACATTTTTTACTGACCTATTCATCATGGATACATGATCCCTTTCCTGGTCAGTCACAGTCATTCAACTTAAACCCCAAATGTGAAATTAGTTTTTTCTCCCCGTAACTCTCACGTGTATCACTGCACTTTGAAACACATTTTGTTGCTTAGTTATCCAGTTTGGAAAGATCCTTTGGGCGTGCTTCACAGTCTCTTTTTTGTTAGATCATCCTGGACAATCTGGTGTCCCCAGGAATCACACAGAACTCCAGGTTTAATTTACGCATAAGTTTAAAAGTGCCTGTCCTGATATGGTTGGCCAAATCGCCTTTAAAATATTTCACAATGTACACAGAGACCAGTGATCTCTACTTCTTTCAGGGTAGGTGTGACCTATAAGATGGTGAACCACAGCCATTTCCAGGAGGAAGGCTGGTACAGACAGAATGTGGAGTCTAGATTTGGCTGTTATGTTGCCTTGGACATTTGTCTTAAACGGCTTCTGTTTAAAAAGACCTCCCTGAACTGGGCTTTAAGTGCTGAGCTGTAAAACCCTCTACATGGCCTTAAACTCCATCCTGATGAGCCAAACTGCATGCCTCTAGGGCGCTCTCCAGCAAGACCATTAGCACTGTTATAGCTCTACACAGACCCATTAGAACAGCCAATTAAAGGTGGCCACAAACACCATTATATCCTTTTTACATACACCAGAGCACAGCAGCCCTTTTACTTTCCTAGCCCCATAATAAAGAGAAAAGGCAGAGTTAGTGCACCCCCAGCTCAACGGCAACCCTAAAGGGGAAAAGAATCCCAGTGAGCCTGTTAGCACAGTTTGGTACCAACAGCATGCTATTTACCTGAGCGGCTTTCATCACCCTTGGAAACAATTAATTAGTCCTTACTTAAGGCATTAATATCTTCTTCAATTATTTTCTACTGTAACAACTGTTTTATTATATGGAAGACCAGAGTGAATTCTAGGTGGTTGCAGTATGCTTTCATTATCTGAGAAAGCTCTGAAATATATTTATGATGATCAAATAATAAGAAAAATCTTTTCAGTAGCACTGATACGGGAGCTAGCATTGTCTAGTGGATCAATGGCTGGACTCAGACTTGGAAGATTCATCTTTGCCACTGACATGCTGAGAAGCCGTGGGCAAATCACTTAGCTTCAGATGTGAAGTGGAAATTACAGTGACAACCCAATAAATTCGTGTAAAATGCTGCAAATTCAGGTGTATTGATTAATTAAATGTATAGAATAATCAAAGAACATTCAAGGAAGGTTCACAATACAGAGCAGATTTTTTTAAAAAAAGTACAGCAACCAACCAGAATCAGAAATACAAAGCACAGCTAACTCACTGTCATACATTTGTTGCTGCTCTCTATTAGCAGCTCACCTAGCAGAGTTTTCAAAGTATGTAGGATGTTAAAGGACAATTTACCACTGCCACCCTCCATTCCCAGGGACCTTCTGCAGGGGAGAGGGGATTTGAATGCAGGTCTCCCAAATCTCTGTGTCACACTTCCTCTACTATGCCACACTGATACTCTCTCATAGACAAACTTGCTAGAAAAGGCCCGTTTTCTCACAGGGCACTGAGTATCGATGCCAACCTAGCCTTTAAGGGGGGGGGGGAATACCCCACAAGTAGGGCACCACCATCCAAAAGTCTCCCTTCCATCTTTTAGAAGCCTGGGTGTCATTAGGTGAGCAGATAAACAAAAGGGCCTCCTTGACACATCCCAGTTTCTAGGCAGGGTGACACACACAGAGAGAGGCACTACTCCAGGTAGTCAGATTCCAAGCCCTTGAAAATCTAGCTCTTGGGGATGGAGAGGCAAGCAGCATAACTCTTCCAAGACCAGCGTTGTGTCATCCCATGCATCCGGACTAGTCAACACCCTCAGAGTAGTAGTCTGCACAAGTTGCACTCTCCAAAGTCAGCCTCCAAAAGGGCACAGACAAGATCCTCAATGGAAGACCACCAGAGCATAAATTATTGTGAGCTTTGTCCAGGGTCAAGCTTGGTTGGTGAACAAGCCAGAGCAGGGGGGGGGCGGTAGGCAGTTGACACCCTCTGCCACCACTCACACCACGGTGATTAGTCTCAGTGTTTGGTTCCTTCAAAGAGAGTTCAACCCAACTCAAGGCGGGTTGCTCTCCAGATTGCTGGCTGCAAGAAGCACCCGTCATCTTTACTGGTCTTCGTCTGCCTCCTTGTTGCCCCCATGAACTGAAGCGGCAGCAGATTCCAGTGGAAGGATAAGAGGTAACTGGGTCTCATCAGTGGCAGTGCCATCCTCTAAATGCCCTGGTGACTGTTCCCAAGAGTTTTAAACAGATGTTAAACAATATCAGAGACAGAGTGTAACCTTGTGAGATCCCACAGAACAGCTGCCAGAGGACACTGACCTAGGCATGATCGACGTGCAGCGGCAGCAGTAGTACAGGGTTGCTAGTTGGCAACCTAGAGACACTCCTTGCTGCTGCAGAGAAGAATAAGGTTTTGATCTCTCCATTCTCTCTTCCCCCCCCCCCCCCCCCGAGTACCAAGTCATGATTCTGTGATTTTGTGAGTCCTGCTCATTAAAGCAGACAGGGTGGGAGAAGTATCAGGACGATGGGGAAACAAGCAGGAGATCCTGCAACTGTTTCAGTTCCAAATTCAGCAGCCGATCTAAAGTTGAAAGGAAGAACTTCCCTTCAATAAAACAAAATGATGTGTAAGTATTTAATTAATCATCCTCCCCCCCAAAGCTATTCAAAACCAATTTTAACCAGGAACTAGCAACTTTTGAGTGCTTCTCAGACAGCAGCACAATTAATGACCACAGCTTGATTAATGAGGGGAGGGGGCTGTTCCCCTTCTCTGATGTTTAAGTCCTCACTTCTCATATAATTATTCATCAATAACACCATTGTCTACAGAAAACTCAGTCAAAGATGCTTATTTATAGATAAATATAGGTGTGCATGTCAGAAAGCACAAACTCCTACACCTAGAAGTGTTGACTATTCTGAGCATATCCTTCCTACAAGTAGGAAGTAGAGATGGGAACAAATTTTAAAAAGGTGATTCATTTTGATCCATTATTTGTCAAGGTTAATGGATCAACGAATACGAATATAAGAATATTCTTTAATGAATTGATGAATCGATCTGTCAATTTGTCTGCACTTTAAATTACTATAACACTGCCCCCCCCCCAGTGACCTAGAGTCACCAAATTTGCAGGGAAGCTTCCACAGACACTTTTCTACAAAGCCTGAATGTTTGGTAAACATTGGATCACAGACCCGAGTTATATAGTCACAAAGAGGACCCCTCAGGAAAGCTCCCCCTAGGTACTTAAGAAAATCCAGAATCACAACGGAGCTTCCTATGTCTTTCCCCAACACACCTGCCAACTTTGGTGAAGATTGGATATTGAACATTCGAGTTATTCACCCACAAATTGGGTCCCCCCAGGAGAGTTTAACCATACCGCATAGAAGCCCATTCTGCCTACTGGCCACTGATCACCTGATCAGAAGTCAGTAGGCAGCCACCACCCCCCATATACACAGCCAGCCACCCCAACAGCCTACCCGCACATCCCCTTCCTTTCCTTACCTTAGCCCCCACCCCACTCCTACCAACACCCTCTTTCCTTAATAGCTGCTGCCCGCTCTCCATCAGGTCTTCGCAGCCATGGCATGTAAAAAGGTAGACTGGCTGCCCTTTGCAAAGACGGCAGCTGTGGTTTCATTTAGGGAAGGGAAGCTGCAGCTGCCATCTTTGCAAAGGACAGCCTGGATTTCCTTAGCCTGCCTTACCCTAAATGAAGCTGCAGCTGCCATCTTTGCAAAGGGCAGCCAGTCTCCATTTTTACATGTGTGGCTCCGAGGCCAGAAGACCTCAGAAGCAGCTATTAAGTTAAGAGGGTGTTGGTGGGGGTGGGGTGGCGTGAGGCCTAAGGTAGGGAAAGGAAGGGGGTGGGGGTAGGCTGTGGTATTGGGCGGCTGTGAGGGTGGTGGCGGCTACCTTTCTGCTGCCAATTAGGTGATCGGTGGTCAGTAGGCAGAATGTTTTGGGTTTTTTTAATATGAAGGAATGAATAAAAATGGGTAAATATTCATCCCTTCGTATTTGTTTTCTGGAACCCACAAATACGGATCAATGAATATTTAATGAATAGACTATATTTGCCGGAAAAGCGATCCGTTTTTATATTCATCCCCATCTCTAGTAGGAAGCATAAAAAGCATGTGTGATCAATTTTGTTAAAACACACTGCTTTCTTTTCCTTTTTTTTTTTTGCCATTTAATCACAGACCCTGTGGCATTCCCTAGTCACACGCTGCTACAATGCAAAATGGCATTCCCTGCATCATCTGTACCAAGACTAGAAGGACGATGATCTTCCAGATCTTATTGAACTCTAGATCCCATCAGTCCAAGCCAGCATGTTGAAGTACGATGAGAGCACTAGTTCACCAACATCTGAAAAGTGAAGAGCACCATAAGTGCAATGTAGAGTTTGGAGAAGTTACTTTTTTGTATCCAGTGTACTCATGGGGATGTAAGGATGTCATGCTGTATAGAGCCCTTGCATGAATATACAACTCTAGTACTCCAAAGAGAGCTGCTTTGTGAATCAGAAGGAAGCAAAAATAATACAGGCAGTTCTAAGTGAGCAGCTATAACCACAATGGTTGGTTTAATTCATAACTGCAGGCCATACAAAAGGATGTCCTGCTGCCAGGCATCGGCAACACAAGTTTGTCCCCTCATTACTCCAGCCACGTGACACTTGAATGTTTTTCTTTTAACCAGACATGATTGTCTGAAACAGGATCAGAAATAGGAAACTGAATGTAATTGGCTGTTGAACGTAGCAAAATAAAATACATTATCTGATAATTTGCATTCACATTGATCAAATAACTAGCCAATCAATTACCTGTGTGCATTTTTTTTCTTTAAAAGAAACAGCAATTGACACAAATTTGACTTAGGGGTGATCTCTACTCGCTACCCAGAATGGAAAGCAAGTTGGCTATTATTCCTATTGCATAATAAAGATGGATTACATTCTTATCTTGCTTCCAAAAGAAGAGGAAAAGCCGAAATAAGAGCCAATCTGAAAAAAATATCTCCAAGCTATGAATGGGGAACTTCACCCTAGAAGATCTATTGCCTCAGCTCCTGCAGAACAGTGACATAGGTCAGGAACAGCAGCCTTGTTTAGAAATAATAATTATAGGTAAGCCATGCCCCAGCCCACCCCCACCCATGCCCAGTAAAGCTTATAACTGCATCCTTCTACTGCAAGAAGCCTGTAAATACTTGATTTCACTCCCAAATAACCTCAAGCAAAATGCAAGCCAGGCTTGGCTCAGCCACGGCAGCCCTAAAGTAGGCACTGTACCATGTGCTGTATAAACTGCCACATAGAGTGGGACACGCAAAGTCTGTCCCCACACAAAGTACAGCCAGGCACCCCAGCAGCATTTATGAAGTCCTGTGACATCATGTGTGCATGTAGGCATTACTGCCACTTGACTATAAACCTCTGCTGGTTTAGTGGTCACTGTATGGGAGAATGTAAAAATTTGAGGAAGGGTGTCAGTGAACCTGATTGATGGAAGCAGTGTAGAATTTCCATTCCTGGACATAACTGTTTGATGCTCAGAAGCACCGAGATGCTGATACTGGGGAGGCATGAAAGAGTCAGGGCCACCCTGACAGAAGCTCTCCAACTGCACAGTGACTGGAACAAGGAAGGGACCAGTGCTCCAGGATTACAAGGATAAACATCAAGGAAAGAAGGGCAGGTAGAAGACAAGGCCAAGAAAGAGGAGAGTGTTGGAACTTTGCAGAATGGCCAATAGCCTTTGAACATGCATTTTTAAATAATGTGTCCCTCTTAGATTCTGTGGAGAGGATTACTTCCTCCCAGCTCTCAGAATTCTGTGAGAATTCTGGGACTTCTGTTCCATAGGAACTATTTTTTTTGTAGGCTCACAGTTGCTACATGACTTTGTTTCTGCTTAATTATTCAATATAATTATAGCTTGTATGGAAATAAATATTTTGGGATTCCAAATGTTGATTTGTTTGGTTTTCCTTTTTTTCCTAAATGATCTGTTGTGACTGAAAACAGACCTGGGGTGTGTATGTGTTATTGGAGCAAGGGCCCGGAAATCTACCACTGGAGCTTAAAACTGGAACCTGTGAATGCCTTCTAATGGTGTGACTTTTACTGGTTTCTGAGCTCTGTGGAGAGAGGTGGGGGGGCAAACCACCAGGGTCCTATAATTTATACCAGGTTGGACCAGTCCAGAGGATTGATACAATCAGCCAGTCATAAGGATGGATGCAATATGCCACATATGAAATGTTTTTAATTGCTGCTTTTATTTATTTCCAAAAGAAGTCAACTGGCATGGTTAACCAGAAAGGGAAAATGAGCATGTAGCCTTACAGAAATCCATGTGTGATCACAGTGACATGTTGGGAATCTTTCTTGCTCACATCAAAGAAGGGTGAAGCTTGTGGTTTTGCACACAGGACAGCCCAAGTTCAATCTTTGGCATCTCCAGGTAGGGATGAGAAATATTTCTCTCCCTGTCTGAAATACTGCGGATGCAGTGTGATGTAATGGATAGACTGATAGACTAGGATTCAGGAGAATGGCATTCAAATCCCCCCTCAGCTGTCATAGGGGGACAGCACTGGTAAAGGCACTCAAATATTTCACACGCCTTGAAATAGCTACTAGGGTAACCATAAGTGGGATGCAACTTGATGGCATGTATGGCACGAAAATACTACAGAGCTTCTGTCAGTCACTGTACAGTGAGAGGGGCCTATGCTTTAACTTCCATGAAAGGAAGCTTTAAAATATTTCTAATTTTTGATAAACCCGAATACACCTTGTACTGTAGTAGGGATGGGATTTTCAGATTTCCGGGACTATAAATATCTACCCTACAGGCCCCTTAGAAACACTTATATGTGATGCATGTGGGAGAAAGTCCTAAATTATAAGGCAGAGAGGCTTAACTAGGCCTTGCTCCATCCAAGCTTCTTACTCAGAAAGAAAGCTCCCAACTAGCAGTGGGGCCTGGCTTAGCTACGCCTCACAGCTTTTTAGTTTAGGCCTTCATCCCAGATGTATCACATTTAGGTGTTTGCAAATTATGGTATTCCTAGTCCAGAAAATCCAGAAATGCCATCTCTCAATCTAGTACCTACATGAGAGAATCCTGTAGCCTCCTAAACAGAGGATTTGCAGAAGGGATAGATTTTGATTTGCTACCACACAAGGCAGGATGGGTCATAAGGATGGCCAATGAGGCTTCATCAAGCTTTCCTATCAGTCTGCCAACAAAAATAAAGTTATCTGAAGGCCCCTTCTCCACAGCAGGGGTGGTTCTAATAAGTCAGCCAGGGTACCCATAAAATGTAGTTCAGTTTGGGGAAGAGATTTTAAGTGGGTCATAAAATAGTTAAAAGCTGCTGGCTGCAATAGCTGCTGTAAACAAACTAACAAAAAGTCTTTGTAAGAGATGTGTCCTCATCTTCTGGATAAGTGCCAGCCTGGCTGGTGGTAGCTGTGATCTCCACTCCAGAAGGAAGTCCAAAGGAGATGGAAACCCCATCGGGCTGGGCTGCCTTCCGCCTTGCCATGGGAGACAATCAACTCCTCCACTTGGCAGCATCATCACCAAGGGACTCTATTAGCACTTCCTTGCAAGCGCACAGCTCCCCACAGCTCAGATCGCACTACGCAGGAAGCATTTGCATAGCACCGTTCACTTTGTCTTGATTGATCCCACTGGAACCAAGGAGCCTGGCTGCTGCTGCGGCTGCGAAGAACCATTTCTGAGCTTTTGCAAGACGTAAACTGTCTTCTCACTGTTTCTGAGTTCATCTCCATGGCTTCCATGCACTCACAATGGAGATGCACTCTCTTTATAGGGTGACAGGTGGTTTAGTTGACCCAGGATAAAGAAAAAACATCTTCACCTCTGGCCTTCACTCATTTTATCAAGCTAAACTGAAGTGTGCTTGCTCTAGATGAGCTAAGCATTGCCGAGATACAGAATGATATGTCTCTTGCTGCTTCTACTAGAAAGGGGAAAGAGAAGTATAGGGAGGCTTTCACTTCAGTGTGCTGTTGCAGGCACGGGGGGTGGGTGGGTTCAAAGACATTGCGTTTGAAAATTAAAACCCTACACTTTGCATTCAAAAGAACGTTATAACCATTACAACAGAATGTGACGCTATTGCCGTTTGTTTTATTCCTGGGCCAATGAAATGTCATAAAGTACTACTCAGGGATGGGGTACGGTATGAATTGTGGGGATGCAGTACTCATTCTGAATGCCCTGCTCACAGAGTGATTCCAAGATAAGGAGTGGAGTTTTCATTAAGGAGGAACTACCACTTCTTAAGTCCTGCCACCTTGCTGTGGAAGGCATAGAAAAGGGAGGATGATATTTTCATCCTTCCCCCTCTCTCCTTCCAGCTTTTACAGACCATTGCTCCCATTGACACCAATCAATGGGGAAATAACAATGCCAGCTTCAGGTTAACATGTTTCAGGCTCCCTCTATATGCATGTGGGGTGGGGGGAGGAAGCTCTGGTGGCTCAAAGGCCACATTGGCATGTCCCTGAACACATCCATATATGCTTGGCATGCAGGTTCTGGCGTCATTGGGTTACATTCAGTTTCTGACATCTCCAGAAATGGCTGGGCAATATTTCCCTTCCCTGCCTGAGATACTGTGCACCCAGTGTGTTGTAGTGGATAGAGTGACAAACTAGGACTCAGAACTGAGTTTTAATTCTTGCTCAGACACAGAAACTTACCCGGGGGGAGGGGAAGGCAGCACTAGTAAAACCACTCCTTAAATAGCTCACCTTGAAAACCATGAGGAAATTATGGGCACTGTAGTTTTTGATGGCTCAACATCAGATCCCTTTGACATCTGAAGCAGAGTGAAACAGGGTTGTGTCCTCGTGCTGACTCTGTTTGGGATCTTTTTTGCTGTCAGGCTGAAGCAGGCCTTTGGAACTGCAAGAGAAGGTGTCTATCTCCGGACTAGATCAGATGAAAAGCTCTTTAATCTCTCTAGATTGAGAGCAAAGACCAAAGTCCAGCTGAAACGCATGCGGGAATTCCTCTTCGCTGATGATGCACCCATTGTTGCCCACTTTGCTGAAGACTTCCAACAACTCATGAATTGTTTTAGCAAGGCCTGCCAAGATTTTGGATTAACAATCAGCCTGAAGAAAACACAAGTCATGGGCCAGGGCGTGGACTCACCTTCCTCTATTACCATCTTTACACAAGAATTGGAGGTTGTTCATGATTTTGTGTACCTTGGCTCAATGATCTTTGACATTCTCTCCCTAGATGTCAAGCTGGATAAACACATTGGGAAAGCAGCTGCCATGTTCTCTAGACTCACAAAGAGAGTATGGCTTAATAAGAAGCTGACGGCATATACCAAGATCCATGTCTATAGAGCTTGTGTCCTGAGCACACTCCTGTACTGCAGTGAGTCCTGGACCCTTTGTACATGGCAGGAGAGAAAGCTGAAGATGTTCCATATGCATTGTCTTTGGCGCATTTCTGGTATCACCTGACAGGACAAAGTTCCAAATAGAGTAGTTCTAGAACGAGTTGGAATTTTTAGCATGTATACATTACTGAAACAGCGATGTCTATGTTGGTTTGGGCATGTCATGAGAATGGCTGATGGCTGGATTCCGAAAGATCTCCTGCATGGAGTATTAATGCAGGGAAAGCACCCCAGAGGAAGACCACAGCTGCAATACAAGGATATCTGCAAGCAGGATCTGAAGGCCTTAGGAATGGACCTCAACAGATGGGAAACCCTGACATCTGAGCATTCAGCCTGGAAGTAGGCGGTGGATCATGGTCTCTCCCAGTTTGAAGAGACCCTTATCCAGCAGGCCAAGGCAAAGAGGCAGTTACGAAAGCAGCAAAATCAGGGAGATGGACAGGGGACAGACTGTATTTGTCTTCAGTGTGGAAGGGATTGTCACTCTTGGACTGGCCTTCTCAGTCACACTAGACGCTGTTCCAAGACCTCCAAGATCTCTATTCAGAGCATGTTACCATAGTCTCTAGAGACTGAAGGATGCCTACAAGTTGGATGTGACTTCAGTAAGCACTACTTCCTGAAATACTACAGAGCCACTGTCGGTCACAGTTCAGCAAGAAGGCCCAATGGTTTGACTCCATGTAATGACCACAAAACCTTCCACAGGCAAACCAGGAGGTCTCCCATGCAGCTGTGTTGTCTTGCGACCAGTACAGCACTTGCAGTTTGCCCAACAGCCCTTCACCGCTTTTGGCAGGAGTCTTGATAGCTCTCTTAGAGTCTGCTTCTTTGCTAGCCCACCATGGAATCCCAAACTGATTCTCAAAAGATCACAGAACTGGCACCCTTCTTAATCATCTAGATTCCAGAAACACTTGGTATTCAAATCCTTTTGTAAAAACAACTCAAATAAAACAGCTTTAAAAATCTAGTCAAAGTTGGTAGCGCATATCCAAAGGAAATGTGGGAGGCAGGAGTTTGAATGGCCCCAAGGTATAGGATTATAATTATTTAAAAATGTATTTGCTCGAGGAAAACAAACCTTACAAGGAATAAAAAGAAAAGAAAAGAAAATATCTGAAATGTACTTCAGTTTCAGTGTTGTTGGGTTACATTTCTTCCTTTATTTTAAAAACGTGAAGGTTTTACAGGACGGTCTGTCTAGCAGATGAGAATAATGCATGGGGACACTACGGAAGGACAGGGGACAGAGTACAAAACCTTTCCCCTTCCAGCTGTGCAGAGTTCTTTCTGGGTTTAATGCAGAAACATTTAGGATGCCTGTTTTCAAATATTTTGGCCAGAGGCCAGTTGGTGTTTGCACAATGTATGCTCAGCTAATTCTGGATAGCTGACAAAGTGCTGGGGCATGACTGGGTATGCAACCAAAATGTGCCCCAGCAGCTCATCAATGAGCTGCAATTAGTAGCAGCAAGTTACATAAAGCTTGTGAAAACATCAGTAAGATCCTGGCCTTTATATCCACTGCAGTGATAACGTCTGTTTGTGTCACAGGGAGACAGAAAGGAAATACTCTTCTGAGATTGCTGACTGCATTACCAAGTTTTACACCAGATGCATAATGAATTTTCTGCTAAGAAAGCCCTGATCATGGTCATTTAGAAACAGACCCGTTCTCCATACAAGAACAAAGTTCAACCATGCTTTCCCAAGAACAAATAATGGTATTGCATGTAGAACATGAGATGGTCACAAAACTAAGGTGGTTGCCTCAGTGTGCAACTCACTGCACAGCAGAAAAAAGTGCAAATGGATCTGCTACGAAGTTGCACCCAGAAGGCTGGGTTTCTCTTGAATGAATTTGCTTTAGTGATTCACACAGCAGTCAGCAGAGAGAGTGGAGCAAATTGATGATCTGCACTGGTTAGGATCTTGTTCAGCTGGTTCTACTACAACCATCCTGATTTGCAGGGGACACAACTATGGTAGAGCCAAGTTAACAAGCTGCCAATATGGGCTGGCTGCCCATATCCTCCTCTCTGCCGATATCCTCCTCGCTCACTTTTTTCCTATTTTATTTTAGCCTCCTACATGCTCTAGCGCACCAGCACTAGCATCAAGCTTTTACAAAAAGTGTTTTGAAGACAAAGGGATGCTCAGCTGAGGGGAACTTATACACCCATGAGTGCTCTTTGTGCAATTTCTCTCTCCCCCCACCCCCTTTAAACTAGGAAGTTGGGAAAGCCAGTTTCTGGGCACCCGCTGCATCAGCTCAACCAACCACACTGTCTGAACTGAGGTTAGTGATTTCTATTTCATAAAAAGTAGAAGCTCCAGCAGCAGAGGGGGAAAAAGTACGAATGAGGAGGAAAACTCTTAGCTGATTTGCATTGACTTGTATGCCGTAGAGTGAACGGAAAATAATGTGAATCTGATCATTTCAAGTCCTGGAGCACTTTCTACATTATTTTTCAATGTAGTCGCTCCTCGGTAAACTGGCCTTTCGATCACTAGATAATTGTGCACTCTTCTTAATCCTTACTCAGAACAAACTATCAAACCAGCAAGCCCAGTTGGCATTCTATTACAGAAATTAACCTGAGCTGCAGAATGACAACACCGCACTCCCATCAAAATGACTGATACAAGAGGAGACACACCCTGCTGATAACAAAGCCATCAGTAATGACAATGCAACAGCAATTGAGTTAACACTGATGTGAAGGCAACAGCAGCCTAGTGAGGGAGCTGACTTCTACCATCACTGCTAGAAATGGAAGCTGTTGCTGTTTTGCACTGTTGCTGTCTGTCAAGGCATACTTGGTCTATCACGGCCCTTATAGGGTTTTCAAGGTATGTGAGAGATTTTAGAAGTGCTTTTACAGTGTCACCACTTCCCATGAGTTTCCATGGCTGAGGATTCAAACCTGGGTCTCCTGAGTTCTACTTCATCACTCCATCCACTACCCCACACAAGCTCTTTTATTTTCACAGAAGTGAGGTTTCTTCAGGTTATCTCACAGGGTTTTCTTTAAAATAAATAAAACAAAACAAAAATCAAAATTAAGAAGAACTCTGGCAGATGATGCCATCTAATCCAAACAACTTGGACCATTTAGTCCAAATTAATCTATTACAGGATCTTGAACTGCTGGATAGCCCAGTGTTTTAAGACTCTGGCTGCAGAACCAGAGTTTGATTCCCCGCGGTGCCTCCCTGACAGGGGCTGGACCCAGTGATCCATAGGGTCTCTTTCAGCTCTGCAGTTCTAAGATTATTATCATTATATCTTGCTTTTTACAATGGGCCATAACTAGATCTTTCCACTGCAGGTGGATGGCAACAGCCCATTCCAAGAGTCTCTCTCCAACCAACTCCAGTAAATGAGATTCAGCCCCAGCACACAGGCTTGGGTGGCAGATGTTCCATGGAGCCTTTCTAGATTAATGAAGGGGACGCCACAGAATGGCTCTGATGCTCCAGTGAAGCCTTTGCACAGGGAACACATTTTGACAAGGACGTTGAAGGAAACGAGGGAGCCTTCACGGAAGGAGGGAAGGAAGGTATCTTTCAAGTATAGGCAACAGCAGGAAGAGAAAACAGAGGAGGGAATATGGAAGAAAAGGGGGAGTGATCAGCTTCTATGAAGTAGTGAGAGGGAGGAAAGCAACCGGAGAGACAAAAGATGTGGAGCTGAGGCTGATGGAAAAGAGAAAGAGCTGAAAGGATAGCCTTTGAAATAAACAGGAATCAGGAGATGATGCAAGGTAGGAACACCTATCTGACTGCTACAGTCATACTGTTTTGGAGGTGGCACAGTGGAGTCCTACAGTGTTTGATACCTAAATCCTCTGAACTACACTACCCGTGCCCCACTTTCTTCCTTTCTGTCTGTCCCTTAAAACATCTCTCCTAAGTTTGTATTATCAAGTGAAAGTTTCAGAGGAATGAAGATGAAATATCACATTCTTTGGATGCAAGGCCAACTTCAGGTTTCAGGAGCCCAGGACAAAATCACTTCTAGGAAACGCCCCCCATACTCACCCCACCTGAGAAATAAGGGGCAGCAGAACTATGAATTGACCTTGGCTGCTGGTCTAAAAAACAAAGCAAAGCAAAGCGTGCTGCTTATATACCGCCCCATAGCACTTCAAGCACTCTCTGGGCGGTTTACAAGTTAATTATGCAGGCTACACATTGCCCCCCCCCCCAGCAAGCTGGATACTCATTTTACCAACCTCGGAAGGATAGAAGGCTGAGTCAACCTTGAATTTCCCATAATCCCCTGGCACTGATGCATCATCACTCTACAGTAGTGTGGGAAGCCTAAGCCCCAACTGTTGTTATGTGCAATCAAGTTGTTTCCAACTTATGACACACACACCCTAAACACCCCAGCAACTCCCAAAATGTTCCACTATTAACAACCCTGCTCTGGTCTTGCAAGCTAAAAGCCTGTGACTTCTTTCTTGAGTCACACCATATAACTTTAAGGGCTTCCTCTTCCCCCCCCCCCGCCTTCCACTTCTCTTAGCCTTATTATTATCTTTCCCATTTCCCTTAGCATTATTATCTTTCCTCATTATTTGCCCAAAATACAATAGCCTCAGTTCAGTTATTTTACTTTCTAGACAGAGTTCAGGCTTTATTAGAAAGAGAACCCATTTATTTGTCTTTCTGGCAGTCCACGGTAAATTCTCATGAATGAATTTGATATTTTTTCTCCCAGTCGATAGGCATCACAATATAGTTTCCACAACTGTACACAATAATTGAGAAAACCATAATATAGACAGGGAAAGCTGCAAATCGGAAGTAAAACACATGTTCTGCTTACAGTAGGACCCATATTCAGTGCCTGACATCTCCAGATGGGGCTGGGAAAGATCCTATCTAAACTCCTAGAGTAGTGGTCCCTAAATATTTTCTGAGGCAGGACCTCCATTTATAATAGCTGTAACCTGCGTTAATATTTGCATTAAAAGGCCATCGTTGTCATTGTTCCTTGACATGGCAGTGCCATCAGTGATGGTGCTACTCATCCTCCTACTTTTCCTGCCACTGACTCCACTGCCCCCACTTCAAAGAATGCCAATTGCACTCATTTCCCACGCTAGCAAGGTTATGCTCAAAATCCTCCAAAGTAGGCTTCAGCAGTATGTGGATTGAGAACTCCCAGAAGTACAAGCTGGATTTTGAAGGGGCAGAGGAACTAGAGACCAAATTGCTAACATGTGCTGGATTATGGAGAAAGCCAGAGAGTTCCACAAAAACATCTGCTTCTGGTTCATCAACTACGCAAAAGCCTTTGACTGTGTGGACCATAGCAAACTATGGCAAGTCCTTAAAGAAATGGGAGTGCCTGACCACCTTATCTACCTCCTGAGAAATCTATATGTGGGACAGGAAGCAACAGTTAGACCTGGATGTGGAACAACTGATTGGTTCGAAATTGGGAATGGAGTACGACAAGGCTGTATATTGTCTCCCTGCTTATTTAACTTATATGCAGAATACATCATGCGAAAGGCTGGACTGGAGGAATCCCAAGCCGGAATTAAGATTGCTGGAACAAATATCAACAACCTCAGATATGCAGATGATACCACTCTGATGGCAGAAAGTGAGGATGATTTAAAGAACCTCTTAATGAGGGTGAAAGAGGACAGTGCAAAAAATTGTCTGAAGCTCAACATCAAAAAAACTAAGATCATGGCCACTGGTCCCATCACCTCCTGGGAAATAGAAGGGGAAGATATGGAGGCAGTGACAGATTTTACTTTCTTGGGCTCCATGATCACTGCAGATGGTGACAGCAGCCACGAAATTAAAAGACACCTGCTTCTTGGGAGGAAAGTGATGACAAACCTAGACAGCATCTTAAAAAATGCTTTTGAATTGTGGTGCTGGAGGAGACTCTTGAGAGTACCCTGGACTGCAAGGAGAACAAACCTATCCATTCTGAAGGAAATCAACCCTGAGTGTTCACTGGAAGGACAAATCCTCAAACTGAGGCTCCAATACTTTGGCCATCTCATGAGAAGAGAAGAATCCTTGGAAAAGACCTTGATGTTTGGAAAGTGTGAAGGCAAGAGGAGAAGGGGACGACCGAGGACGAGATGGTTGGACAGTGTTATCGAAGCAACCAACATGAATTTGACCCAACTCCGGGAGGCAGTGGAAGACAGGAGGGCCTGGCGTGCTCTGGTCCATGGGGTCACGAAGAGTTAGACATGACTTAACAACTAAACTACAACAACACATATAATTGGCACTCCCCCACCACTTGACACCTCCTCGAAAATGTTTTGCAACCCCCTTCGATGTCCCACCCCCCAGGTTGGGAAACACTGCCCCAGAGCAATGGTTTCTAACCTTGGGTCTCCAGATGTTCTTGGACTAAAACTCCCAGAAGACTTCACCGCTAGGATTTCTGGGCATTGTAATCCAAGAATGTCTGGGAACCCAAGTATGGAAAGCACTGCCCTAGAACACCATTGTTAATCATCTTATTTCTATATCTTCTCTCCCTCAGCTCTCTCCTCTTCCTTCCTCTATAACCTTTTTTTTCTTCCCTTCTGTCATTCCTCCTATTCTCTGCCTGTCTCACGCTGAAGAAGGGTTGGAGCGAGCAGGAGATATAAGAAGCAATTGCTTTCTTCCTTCACCACCGCCTTCTTATGCTGTTTGCCAAGAAAGGTCTTTTCTTTTCTCGCCGCTCAGCACAGACACGCAGCAACCTGCCCAGCAACCAGAACAATCTCTGTCTCTCTCCATGGACAGGACATTTGGCTTCAAGGCTGATCACAGAGAAAGAAGCTTTTCTTTCTTTGGGCTTAGCATGGCAGCTGAGCAGCTTGCCTACAGATGAAGAGAGCAATCTTTGTGTCCACGGGCAGCCCAGCAGCCACATCTTCCCTGCCCAATGTCTCATCTGTACCCTGTTTATTGGTTGAGCAGTCAGGGGGGGAGAGATGGTGGCCACAAGTTCTTGCAACTCACTGCTCAACTGCTGAGAAAGCACTGGCCAAGAAGTGGAGAAAGTGGGGCGGCAGAAGATCTAGGCTAGGACAATGGACACAGACTGGAAACAGAGCAGGGGCTGGGTGCCCAGATCCAGCTGGTGGGCTGCCAGTTCCCCACCCCTGCTGTGGGAAGTACTGACCTTGGGCTAATGCAAAATCCTATGTTCCACCCCTTGGATGCTGAAAGGCAGAGCTGGATTGATGTAGGGGAAAGCCAAGGGAAGGATGCTAGAGCCCCAGCAGGTGCTCAAGCATGTTATATGCTAACCTTGGAATAGATAAGTTCTATGTTACAATTTTTTCTGTGTACCTGCAGAAGTCCACAGACCAACAGAGAGAGGTAGCAAGAAGCTACTAAAGCTATGTGCAGTAATTTCTAGAGGGCAGAAAGGTCCCCATTTAAATTTTCCATCACAAAAATCATAACATTATTTTACCTTCTCTGAAGTCATCAGACACAGTTGTGAACTGACCCAAGAAACTGAAAAGGATGTCTTAGATAGTACTAAAGAGTTAAATAGAAGAGTGTATGCAAGCACTTGACTGGGTAGCTCGTGATAAGAAACACATGGATCATGACATTTGGAACAAGGAAAGAGTTTCCCTCAGTTCAGATGGGAAGATTTAAGGGAAAGTGTTCGCCACAAGGATGCAAAAAAAAAAAAAAAAAGAGAGCGATTGAGAGAGAAGAAGTTACTTCTTCACTAGACAATGATGATCTTGGGGTGATCTGTGTGGAAAACTAATTGTAAGTAAATTAACCAAAGGAAGATTGATTTGCATGGGACACTAATCTGGCTTGCCTTTTGTGTAATAGTTTCTGCTACAGAATTACAATATCATAGAGTCTGAAGGGAACTTAAGGGTAATCTACAATAACATCTGCAGATTCATGAAATTCACAGCTAAACCAACACTGATGGATAGCCATCCAACCCTTGTCCAAAATCCACCAATGGAAGACAGTTCATTGCCTTCCAAGACAATCTGGTGATGAGCAGCTCTTATTGTCAAAAAATACTTCATGTTTAGTTGAAATTTTCTTTCTTGTAATTGAATCTCTTGGTTAAGGATCTCTGAAGGTGCAGAAAACAACTCTGGTTCACCTTCCATATGACTGCACTCCAGCTATTTGAAGATGGCTCTCATGTAAACCTTTCCATTCTCTCTTCTCTGGACTAAATATATCCCCTCAGCCGTTTCTCACTGGGAGGGTCTGGTTTCCTGAGCTTTAACCACCTAGGTTGCCTCCTCCAGACGTGGTCTCCACAACCTTCCTGAACTGTGGTGTGCAGAACTGAACATAGTACTCCAAGTGAAATCTAAGTAAAATGGACTGAGAGATGTTACCTCTTCCCTTGATCTGAACACTACACTGCAAGAAGTGCACTAGCTTTTTTTCCTTGCTGCACCACACTACTAACTCATGTTGATTTCATGGTCTACTAAACCTCTAGATCATTTTCATACATACTATTGCCAATCCTGATGTCATCCTTCCCATATTTCAGCGTATGATTTTTCCTTTTTAGGTACAAAACTACATTTTCCTGTTGAAACTCATTTTTCCCAAATTCTCCAACCTCTTACGGTCACCTTAAATCCTGTTTCTCCTTTCTAAAGTATTAGCTGCCCCTTCCAGTCTGATGACATCTCCACATTTGAGGGACATTTCCTCTACTTTAATCAAATCAGTTATAAAGCTGTTCAACATCACTAGGTCCAGGACAAAACCCTGTGGCTTACCAATTGTTCCGTCTCTCCAGGATGATGAGGAACCATCAATAACCATCAGTCTCTTGATCTAACAAGTTTATAATCCTTTTTTTTTTTTTTTAAAGAGGTAAGATTATGCCGGCACACCTTGTTTTTGACAAACTCATTTTTGGTTTTCAGGAATCACAGTGTTCTTTCCAAGTGCTCACAGATGAATTGTCCAATGAGTAGAGATGCGGGTATTCATATAGTACGAATACAAATATCCTTGCATAGCTAAACTTAATGAGGGTCCTACCCCTGGGGCCTACTCATGCCCCTGCCCCTGCCACTGGCCTCATTCATTCTTCCAATGGCTCCCGGAGCCCTGCTCTCTTCTTACTCAGCTAGCTACTCCAGGCAGGGGGAGGGAGGACGGGCCTGTCAGACAGGCATAGCTACTGAGATTGAGAAGAAGTTAAGGCATGGAATACGAAATATGAATATCCCCATCTCTGCCATTGAGCTATTCTAGTAAATATTGGTAGTAAACTGACCAGTCAGAAGTTGCCTGGAGGATACATTTGAACAGCTATAAATAAATAGCTGCAGCCCAAATTCATAACCTGGATTCAATCCCAGATTGCTGGCTTGAGGTTCACTCAGTCTTCCATTCTTCTGAGGTCAGTAAGCTGAGTACCCAGCTTTCAGTGGGGTGTGTGCGTGCAATATGTGGCCTGCATAATTAAACTGAGAATCGCCCAAAGAGTACTTTAAATGCTATGGTGCGGTACATAAGCAGCACACTGCTTTTGTCCACTTAGTCCAGCACTGCATACTGGCAGAAGCTTCCAGAATCAGGAAACAGTGGTTCTTCTCTATCAGAAGCTTTACATGCATTTGTTTGCTCCTGCCTGCCATGGTGTCTCCTCTAACCTGTTTTACAGTTGGCTGTTGTATTTCAAGCAGTGCTTAAGTAAAACCCCAACTAGCTCCCAGTGCTGCTGCAGGAGATGTTATATGCAAACTGCTACAACTGTCATCATTGGCGACTGCATACATAACCTGTAGGCATCCTTCAGTCTCGAAAGACTATGGTATCGTGCTCTGTATGGAGGACTTGGAACAGCGTCTAGTGTGGCTGAGGAGGCCAATTCGAGAGTGACAATCCCTTCCACACTGGAGACAAATCCAATCTATCCCCTGTCCAGCTCCCTGGTTTTGCTTCCTTTGTGACTTCCTCTTTGCCTCAGCCTGCTGGACAAGGGTCTCTTCAAATTGGGAGAGGCCGTGATGCACTGCCTGCCTCCAGGCTGAACGATCAGATGTCAGAGTTTCCCATCTGTTGAGGTCTATTCCTAAGGCCTTCAGATCCCGCTTGCAGATATCCTTGTATCGCAGCTGTGGTCTCCCTCTGGGGCGATTTCCCTGCACTAATTCTCCATATAGGAGATCCTTTGGAATCCGACCATCAGCCATTCTCACAAGATGCCCAAGCCAGCGTAGACGTCGCTGTTTCAGTAATGTATGCATGCTGAAAATTCCAGCTCGTTCTAGGACTACCCTGGCATGAATGCCCAAAACAGCTTTGGAACTGGCTTTCTTTAGTTTATATATTTATTTGTTTTAAGGGCACAAGAGGACGAGTGTTTATCCACAGGTGAGTTCATTTAAAAGGAATTGATTTCAGCATGACATTGATTAGGATGGGACTAAAGCAGATGGCTGAAAATAGGAATGAGGACATGAATTAACAGGATCTTACCTGCGTAACAAGGCACTTGTTATTGTATTTGCATATATACCAGGCTACGAGTAGTGTCCTGAAGCTACTGGCACAGTAACCTGAAGTGGCCCCCTCCCCTCCTTATTCTTGAGGAAAGGTGATCTCCACGGTAGCAGCATCTGATTATTTATCTGACTGGGCTGCTTCTTCTCTGACCAAATGATTGCTGCTGCTGACTGACACCCTTGGCTAGGGGATCTAGACCCATCTTGGTTTCAGCTTCCTTACCTCCACATTTCCTATCTTTCAATGACAGAAGAAGTACAGTATGTCTTACATGCCAGTTGCTGTCCCTGACCTTGCCCAGAGACGGAGAGCAGAGTTTGCCATGTGAGAACAACCCCCTTCACTGTGATCTTGACCAACCTAGCCTGTCCTCCTAGAAAAGCTCATTTATCACCTAGTACTCTTACGCAGAATGGAAGGTACAACGGGCTAATGTCGTTTATCGCAGCATGGTTATTGATGACCTTTCAAAACTTGCTCAGGGCATCGCTCCACTCCAACACTCCAGAATTATGAGGTCATCAATTATCCAGGTAAATAAATGAGATTTTCAGAGTCCTGACCCATTACATACCCTCTGCTTATTCACACCCCACTTTTGTACTTATAGTTCGTGTTCTTTGGCCAATAAAATGATTTTTTCTTTATGACCTTTTGGCCATGTGGGAGAATCACTGAATTTCTGGGAGGCTGTCAGACGAGCATAGCTATTGAGATTGGGAAGAAGTTAAGGCATGCAATACGTTGAGAACCAAGGTGCAAATGAAAGCTAGCAACAAAAGCAAAATAACTGGAAGTGAGCACATCAGCATGCATAAGAATAACTGTGCCTTGATTAGGAGATAAACCAGCTCATTTAAGCCTAAGAAGTCAATGCATATAGAAAAGCTTTCAGAGATATAGAAATAGCTATGTATTCAGATATAGAACGGTATAGAACTATCTGTACATTCAGACACAGGATGGTATAATACCTATAACTTCAGACACATTCCTCTTTAACAGAGTCTATTTGTCTGTGAAAATCTAATGGATCTTCTCCAGTACCAGTTTTCTACACTGGCAAGGCCTAAGACTTCTGGGTGGAGGGGACAAACAAGCATTGGTGTTGTTTGAAAGATGCTTTGTATCTGCCCACTCTATTTTACCCTTAGCTTGCAAATCCTGACCCATACATACCTCACCAGGCTCTAAGACTCTCAGAATGTTGCACAGCCCCAACCTGATGCCCTTCAGATGTGTTTGAAATATAGCATCATTCCCATCCTCTTGGCTTGTATAGCAGAAACAAGAGCAACCTGAGGAATCAGATTGTTTTCATAGGAAAACAATCAATGTAATTCTGGGTAAAACCAATGGCTCGCCATCCTATGACACCGAGACTTAGGAGACCTGGGCTTGAATTACTTACTGCTCAGGCATGGAAAATCACAGCCCTCTCCCCCGCAACCTTGGTAAAACCACACCTAAAAAATCTCATGTACTTTGAAAACCCTATTATGGTCCCCATATGTAAGATGTAGCTTAATGACACACAGCACACACCATCCTGATACTCCATCACCTATAGTCCAACATCCTGTTTCTAAGAGTGGCATCCTAGATGCCTCTGGGGATCTCACAAGGGAAGTATGAAAGCAATGGCCCTTCCCCATTGTTGTTTCTCAAAAACTAGTACTGTAAGGCATACTCTGATTCTTGGAAATTGCACATAGCAATTATGACTGGTAGCCACAGCCTTATTCTCCATTAATTTTTCTAGTCCAGTCTAAAAACCATCCCAAAGCTACTAGCCATCACCATGTATTTTGGAAGTCCACTCTTTCTGACAATCTATATGAATGAACTGTCTACACACTTTGTTCCAGAAGCACCTCCCTGCTGACAGTGCTCAAACCCTGAATTGCCATTATGTCTGAATAGGGTACAACTACATCCATAAGAGCAACAGGACACATTAAAAAAAGGGGGGGGGAATCTCATTTCAGTGCATTTTTGTAACATTTTTCAAATACAGTATTTGTAATTTTTTATATTCAAAATGCAAAAGTTTAGGAGTAAAAAAAAAGTTGGAGAGATAAACCATAAATGGACAGATTCCTCCATCTAGACCTAAGACATTAGATGATTAACACCTGAAAGTCTGGATCAGAAAATCTGTGCATTAAATCATGGTAGTCCTCTACTGGGATTGACACTATTTTTTTCTCCTGACAGACATCCCAATTTTAATGTACACACGGCTGGCAGGTCCAGCAGGGTCCTCTCCATGCTATGAAACATGCTTCAGGTATTGAATTGGGCAGGTGCAAATGAGTAAAAAATGGTTTCTGTTTATGATTGAAGAAGTTTACCAAAATTAACAAGTACCTCATCTGAGGCAGAAAGACGGTCAATTGTCAAAGATGAAAGTACACATGGAATCTGAACCTGACAGATTTTCCCACCATACAGACACCAGCCCTGCCCTCAACCTGTCCAGGGAAGTTTGCAGGGAGCTTGTCCTTGCATATGCCTTCATGCAAGCAGGTTAGAGCTTCCTGACTGCATTGAAGGCTTTGCTCCCATTCAAGAAGAGATCCCTCCTGAGACACCTCCCTGGTCAACATGGGAAAGCAGTCCAGTTAAGAGAGAATGGGCCCAACGCATGCTAAGGACCAAGGAACATGGCATCATAACATCATGTCTCATGTTAGTATATCCTTAGTATATCTTACTCATGCACAATGTCTGAATGTCGAGGTATACCCCCCCCCCAATCCTGGCTGTTCCCACATCCCTTTTCAATTTCAGATTGTAGGTTCTTTGGGGCAAAGATCTGTATTGGGTTCATGTGGCTCTATAAAGTTCCATGTCCCCTGATAGTACAACCATGACACGTCCTCCCTCTCCTCACTCTACAGCATATAAATACCCATCCTTTCAAATTTGGGGGCTATTTTTCTGAACGGGACTGTAACAAGTGAGCAGCCAAGAATCACTTCCTCACCTTCTCTTTGCGTAGCACTGGGTTTGGCATAGAAATAAAGGGAAAAAGAAGCTCCAAGGTGACAATGTTTCATTCCCTACCGGGGCCTCCATGTAGGAATCAATGACAGGCTCCTGGCTATCAGTGCCGCTGGGGGGGGGGGGGGAAGGGATCTCTATTGAGATGCAGATTTTGACTTTTTATCAGGTGACACACTTTCCCACAAGCACCAAAGCACTAACAGGGAACAAAGCTTTCTAATTACCAGCAGCGATGGGGAAAAGACAGAAAAAAGGTCAGGGCTGACGTGAGGATGCCGTTCTGGGAGGGAGACCATGGGCTTCTTGCTTTTCCACTGGCTAAGAGAATCGGAAAGGCAGGTGTCAAAACTTCCATAACTAGCTTGGAAGGAATGATAGATGACTGACCCTGAGCAGCAGTGGGAGGCAGCTTGAGGACAAGGCCCTGGCTGTGCTTTGAAGGATGTTTCAGGGTCCTGATTTTGCAGACCTTCCTTTCAAGGAAATACAAAGGGCACCAACACCCTTATCTCTTACATTATCCAAGGGCAAAGCGCTCTCTCTCTCTCTCTTGCCCAGATGAAAGGGCAATTCTGTTTAAACTGATAGGACCAAAAGAGGCTCTCAAAGCTAAACACAAGGATGAAAAAATCGAAGTAGGAGGATCTAGTCCTATAAACCACTGTTTAAGGTTAGCACAGGCAAAGCAATCAAAGAAAACCTCTGAACATATACATCACTGTGGCTAAATGGCAGGTACAACAACACATTTTCTGGACCTCCAAAACCACTCTTCTGGTAGCAAGCAGTACAAGGGAGTCTGACAAGGCCAGGGCACATAAAAACAGCCAGCAGTGTGCAATTGCCTACAGAGTCACACTTCGTTACCACAAGGTGCTCACTGTATTTTCCTTACTATGAATCTACCATTGCTGCTCTCAGCCTCCTTTGCTTTTGCTATTCAGTCAGTTAGCTTTCATATGGTAGAACATGTTTTAACAAGATGCATTAGAAGAACTTGGTGTGCATTTTGATAGAATTCAACTAAAATCTACTAGGAGTCCATCTGAGGAAAAAAAAAGCAGGCATCTCACATCAAGTTACTTGGAAGGGCATCCAGCTGAATATATATATACAGTATACACATTCCCAAATACCCAGGTGTTGTTTTAGATTGTATACTGACCTATAAGAAACACTGCCAAAATGCAAAGCGAAAGGTCTCAGCAAGGAACAATATTCTTTGAAAGTTATCAGGGGCTAGTTAGGGCACACAATCACAAACACTAAGAACTAGAGCCCCAGCCCTCTGCTACTAGTGGTGTGGTATAGCTCGGCCCATGCAAAACAGAGAGGCATAGCACTTAATGAAAGCACCAAAATCATTACTGGATTGCTGAAGCCAACCCCTATTGATCAAATCAATTACATGGCAGGCATTGCACCCAGTGACATACAGAAAGAGGCAGCAGCTAACAGTGAAAGATTCGAGGCATCTACACCAAATGCACTTCTTGGCTACCGTCCCACTCTTCCTAGATTAAAATCAAAGACATGCTTTGTTCAGAACATCTGTGAATCTTGAAGGAACAGCAGAGAATGCCAGGATAATAATGTGGAAAGAAAGAACTCTAAACCTCTTAAAATGATTGTAACCCGAGGAAAATTTAGCCCCCTGCCATAAGAAGAACTGGGTTACTCTAACGTCACTTAGAAGGCTATGTAATTGAATTTGGCAGGACCAAAGTGAACCGAACAAAATGGGGGTTTTGCATGGGCACAGCCCTTTGCAAGTGCGAAGAACAGGCAACGTCACACCTATGCCAGTGTACCTGAGGCCCATCAACAGGTACCATGGAACACTTGGTGTTACTGCCCCAAACACTCTTGATGTTACCCATTACTAGGTAAACAAAATATTGGGCACATTCATTAATTGCCTTGTCTTGCCCCCGACACAAAGTAATCCTCCCTCCCGCCCACCCCTATTCCATACCTAGGATAAGGTACAGGGGGTGTCAGTTTAGAGGGTGTGCCTTCCAGGCTGACTTGAGACTGGCCTTGGAACCATTTCCTCCTTTATATTATTACTGCCATGCTTGTTTCCAAAAGGGCCTTTGCTTGCTGTGTTTGTGTGCATAATTGGTTGACACAGTTAAGTCTCCTCACAAGCACATGATCCTTGTGGTTGCTGGCACAGCAACTCCTTACACACCAGGCAGATCTGTTTGACAAAGTGATGACATTCCTTGTTTAAAGCATCTGCGCTGGGACACCCACAGGGCCCAGGCCACCACATGTGAGAGCAGCCAGCAAAATAATTGGTGGAAAGAAGGCAAAGACAGAGCTCCATCTGCTCACTTTTTCGATCTGGCTCTTCATTAAGAAGGCCAAAGCTCTGTGAATGGATGCATATGCAGGCGCACGAACATGGCTGCACATGTCACTCCATGTTGATGGACTCCTCCAGAAAACTTTGTAACGGTCCCATCTCCCTAAAGAGACAATGATCGCGGTCAGGGAGTCCCTCTGGGCGCAAAACTACCACCTTTATTTTCTGAAGTAGGTCCTTTCAGCCTTAGAAGTGTGTAGTAAGCCCCATAGACAAGCCTGAATTTTAAAAGTAACCTTGATTGCTTCCAACACAATAAATCATAGACTATGTATTTCCTTAGAATACACACCAGCCTTGTAAAGTAGGACAGTAGGATCTCTATTTACAGTATCCCCTATTAACTTTTCATCCACACTGGATTTAGTTATTGACCTGCTGCTATATCAAGAAACTAGTCCTCTGTTGAAGTTTTATATTTGTTTTATTAATAAAATAAAGTAGATTCATTAGATTCCAGTTGTAGCTTTAAAGCTTAAGCGCTAGGCATTTTCAGACAGTTACAATGTTTAAATAAACTTACAATTTTTAATTAAAATAAAAACATCTAAGTCTAGGTAATCATCTTGGCCAGAGGCTGGGCTATTCCCCTCTCCTTCTTCCTGAAAAGAAAAACAAACCTCTGTGTCTCACATTCCACAGAGGCATTCAGAGGCCATTCTTTTCACATACACAGGCCCTCTCATTTTAAATCTCTTTAGGACCACCTTCTTCATTACACTTTCAAGCTGTCAACCAATCCAAGTAGGCATAATTCAGAACACTTAGATCACCGCCCAAAAATCTCACGAACCAGGCTCCATGTGTCTTATCTCCTTCAATTTAGTGGTCTATTGTTGCCAACCTAGCAGTTCAAAAGCATGTAAAAATGCAAGTAGATAAACAGATACCACCTCGGTGAGAAGGTAACAGCGTTCCATGTCCTGTCACACTGGCCACATGACCACGGAAAAGTGCCTTCGGACAAACGCTGGCTCTATGGATTGGAAACGGGGATGAACATTGAGCCCTAGAGTTGGACACGACTGGACAAAATGTCAAGGGGAACCTTTACCTTTGCCTTTATACATTGGGGGGTCATATAGATGGAAAAATATGGTACATTTCATGTGCGGATTCAACACCTATGCTGAATTCCCAGGATGCTCTAATAAAAGTCTTAGCAATAGTACTGATTTATCTAAAGATGGCTTTCTTATCTGGAATATACCAATTTTCTGCTTTCCTATTACAGAAGGATATTTGCAAAATTGATGAAGATTTTTCATCTGATGTACTTAAATATGAAATCAAAAAGAAGTTTCAAGAATCACTTGGAAAAACAAACTTACACCTGAGTTCTTAGAAATACATCTCACTGAACTCACTGGGCCTTAATCCCCAGGAATCAGGAAGGAACTGTCATAAAACAGCAGAATGTAGAACCTTGTGATTGATAAAATAAAAAGACAACTATTTTATAAACATTTAAACAGAAGAAACCTAGCAGGACACATATGATATGAACACTTATCTTAAATAGTGATCCCAGTTTATAGCCACCTGTTATTCGCAAGAGGCCAAAACAAGTATGATATTCACCAGATCCGCCATCTAGCTAGGCTGTTCAAATTTACGTCATTATTGCTGCACAATCTTGTGCTGGCACAGCAAATCAATGTTGTATAAGGCAATTCTAAAAATGGTAGCAGCCCAAACAAAAAAATTATAACTTTTTGTATAGGTTGTCAGATAAGCACCAAATTTAGCACAGTTGCAGCAGACAGTCTGCTCTTGCTTTGTGCCATATCTGGGGATGTTTGGACACCGGATTTCCAAGTTATGATTTTTTTAAAAGGATAACTGTTCTCCCCCCCCCATTCAGAAATTGCCATTCTAAACATCCTCAGATATGAAGCAGATCATATAAACTGAAAGGTCAATCTTGCGTATCTTGAAAGAGAATAGTTGGTCCCACCTGCTTTTTCAAATTATAATTTGGGAAGAATCCAGGCTACAGAGGCTGAAATACCGGTCCTCAAAAAAAGGCCTTTTAAAAGGGAGAAACACAGTTTTCTTATCACACTCAGCATGTGTAGAACAGGCTTCCCAGCAAGAATGGTGTAAAATGATATTTGTTGCAGCTTTATGGGCTGCAAAGGAGATATTTTAATAGCTTAGACAAATTATTACAGGTCACAGAAACAAAGTCAAAAGACACATTCTCTTTGAATATTAAAAAAATCAAGCTTGCTTTAAATGAAATAAAGGATTAACAGTCCTCAAGAAAGAGGTGTATTTTGCCATGTATCTCTAAGAAATTAGCATACAATTTTGTTATGCATATTCAAAGTATTTTTGCATTACAAAATCTCATAGCAGTTTTATTTGTCCCATCCCTGACTGCTTTCAGTACACATTCTCTCAGGATTTTGGAGTCCAAGCTCTTGCCACAAGTCTTCAAATGGGAAATCAGCTCTAGGTCTGAACTTTTGAACCTGTCAGTCTGGATCCAACTGAAGTTTTAACTCCCTCCTGGACAAAAAAAAGGGATTTGAGCTGAGAAAGGGATTCTCTGTATAGGTGTAAAACAATTTAAAAAGGTATTCTAAAAAACAGAAAACAAATATTCAGAAGAACTGTTGTTTAAGCTGTGAAATTACTGTTTTTTGCTTTGTGGCAAGGGATGGCTTATTTAATGTTTATATGCGGTCTTAGTTTCAGCCATTCCATCCGTCTTGTCACTATGCAATTGTCTGGTAATTAAGGGGGGGGGGGACCCAAAGATGTTTTGTACCATTAAGTCACTTCTGATGTGTGGTGACTATGTGAGTTAATGACCTCCAAGATGTCCTGCCATTAACACATGCAAACCAACATCATTTCATATTAGGTTGTTCTCTCTTCTTCCTAGCAATATTGTCTTTTCCAGCTGTGGCTTCCTTTACTGTCTTGAGATAATCTGTCTCTCATTAGGTCTTCCTCTTTTCCAACTGCTCCCTTTTACCCCCAGCAATATTGTCTTTTCTGCTCAGTTCTGTATTCTTTTTTTTTTTTGCCTGATATGATAGCCTAAATTTACTCATTGATGCTATAGGAGGAGTTCAACACCCACATTTCTGCCTTTCTGGCTGGCTGTGGTATTGTTAAGGGTCTCCTCCAGCGCCACATTTCAAATTAGTTGATTTTTTAAAAACTTATCTTTCTTATCTTTCTTCACTGTCTTTCTTTTACACTGTATTGAAAATTTTGACCTTGGTTTCCAGTGACAACCTTTGCTAACTCCTCTCCCTCTGCTTTTTTAAAATTTCAAAAGGTGAGGGGATATCCTTTGGAAAACATGCTCACGACATGTTCATAGAGCTTTTGGTCCTCTATAGTTTTTCTTCCTCAGGTTGCCTGCCCCAAGAAAATATTTTAGTCTGCTCTCTGTGGGGTGGGCATGGCAATATTCGCTTACCTGAGAGGTTAAGGAGTGTGTATGTTTCTCCATTGTGGGTGTTATTAAACACCTTCAGAATTCCATGCCTTGAAACAGTGAAAAAGGCACAGCTAAGCACAGCTAAGCATGCAGTCTGGAGGCAAAATGACAGCCAGAATGACAGCCAGAGTAGACGTTGTCTAGAGGGGCGGGGTAGAAATTGAATAAATAAATAAATAAATAAAATAAATATCTGTGAAGATTCTCAGTCATCCAGGTGAGGTTATCTGGAAGTTGAGTCATGGCAACTAGACGTCTTTCTTATTTGGTTGAAACATTTCACTACTCATCCAAGTACTCATCCAAGTACAAGAAAGAAGTAGAGTGGCCATGACTCAACATCCAGACAACCAGAATGGTATTTTGTTTTGGGTAGGAAAGCAGGAAAGTTAGAGCAAATCTAAAGAAAATGGAAACAGTGCCTTGTCCTTTTTACAAACACCTTTTTACAAACATCTCCTTTGGCAACCTGGGTGGGGGAGGGGCAGCTGCAATCACCCATTCAGAGTGAAGGCAATGATTCCTGTCCTTACTCTGAACAGCCTTTATGACTCTTGATTAGAGTCCTTACTCTGAAAATCCAGCTAAATGTCTAGAAAACTAGTTCACATCACATAACTAAGAAGAAAATACAATTAAAAAATAAAGAAAAGAAAGAAAAGAAAAAGTAAAGAAAGAAAAAAAGGACTATTTTGAAGCTGCAAAATGGCATGAAATGAAGGATTCTGGTGTAAGGTAGGATTAATGACTATGAGGGGGGCAAAGTTGCCCATCTGTTCCAATATATTCTGACTCTGAACACTGGATTCAGCCTTACTGAAGACAAGAAAGGTCTTGGAGCAGGCATCTGCTGGAGAGGTGGCTACAGCAGGTTTCAGAAGGAGTTAAGAATTGGGAAGAGCGGGTAAGGAGAAATGGATAAGAGAACAGGCAGAATGCTGGTGCCTTTGGATATTCAGTATTTCTCTAGCCTTAGGATAAACCTTATTCAACTTCTTTAACAACGATAGGATAGCTGAAATGCCCCAAAGCCAGACATTTAGCACAGGTAGTTTAAAACATTCCTGAAATGGTTTCCCTCACCTAGGATTAATTTTGCTTCCCACCAATACATCCATTGGAAATCAAATGTAAAAGGACTGGAATGCAGATGAGGTAGCCTGCGCTCAACCACCAGTTCACAACCCCTTTCCCAAGAAAAGGGATGCTCAAAGATGTGGCAGTACACGGGCTCATCCTCCATTCCCAGATGGACTTGCCATCGGGCAACTCACTTCCTCTAAAGCAGGGGGAGAAGGCCAATTACAAAAACGATCTGCAAACACAGGCACACACCCCTGCTCCTTCTGCTCTGATTTGTGCTCTTTGCTTTTTGTTTATAGCAGATAATCCTGGGCACGTCTATTAATCTTTGTAACTCACTTTGTTCCAATCACATTTGTCTTCCCCTTCTTCTATCTATCGCCCCCCTCCCCCCGCTGAGAACAGGAGTTTAAAATTCCTTCTGGCTATTAATTAAAAGCAAGCTCTCTGTTATAGTAAGTGTACTTGCTGCAAATTAATAGCATCCTTTCTTAATCAAATCTTATCTCCTCCAAACGCATGTTGCGGGAGTTTGGTATCTTGGCCTACCAGGGCATGAAATTTAATTTCCCCTACCCCAATTCCTCACAATTTGGGTCAGATAATGGGGAAAAAATATAAACATCCCAGCCCCTATCTGGACAGCTCTGTTTATGTTTCCTGCAAACTCAACTGACACAGACAAAAGCCTTTAAAAAAGAGAGAGATCAAAACGCAGTCCCAGAATCACGTCCCCAAAGACATGTTCTATTTCTCAGCCGTTTACCTCGTTTAGGCACAGCTTCAGCAGACGGCCCTAACATTTCTGCATTATTTAAAGAGTACAGAACGAGTAAGTGGGTTTTATGTTTCCCAACCTGCATGTGGATTTCACTAAGTTACAAGAGCCTTCCCTCTTTGTCAGTAAGCTTTTGTGGGCAAATGGGGATGTTAACACCACACACACCCTTGCCACTTGCTCAGTTCAAATGCATTCACTGGCAGGAGTCCCACCCGCTGTTGCCTCTGCCAGTGTGGCAATCGGCACTTGCTGTTTGTGCAATGCTGCTGTGGGCTTCTGCCATCTTTCACTGTCTGGCTCTTCAGGTAGCACAGAAGCCTGCCGTATTGGCAGTGCCAGCCACAAAGCTCCCAGAATAAATGTAACTTAAACCTTGAAGTCTTTAAGTAGCCTCAGGCAAATCACCATTTATTTGACTCCGTTCCTGTAAACCGAGTAGGAACAAAAATGATGAGCTAATTTTTACATACGGGCTTCTGGAAGCTGCAGTCCAACGTTTGACCAACTAGGTTTTGGGTCTTCTGCTCTTGAAGGTCATCCTGCTGACCTCTTGTCACCATCTTTTTGGTGGCTGAACTGCCCAGAATGTAAAGAGGTTAAGGATCTATATGCAGTAGCGCAGATGGAGAATATGTCTGACACCATCATATTTTGCCTTTGCCTTTTTCAGGATAGAACTATCTAGGAATTGCATTAAAAAGTAGGTGTGATTAAGTATGTTAGAAGGAAGGATTACCATTTGAAGAGGCAGACAGTAGGAAGGGGTAAAGAAACGAAGAGATCAGAGGTTAAGCCGACCATTTCTTTCTTATCTCTAATGTTTTTTCTTCCCATACCTTATCCTGTGTCAAAATCGACAGTATGTCTGATTGAATCCATTCATATAAATACCAATTCCATCTTTCCAAAGTCCATTTTGATGCATCCTTCCACCCATAAGCTATTACTGCATGTGCTGTTATAATCATAGCTTTAAATAAATTCTGTTTAGGTTTTTTTACTTTGTTATTCCCCAAAACTCCCATAAACAATGGTCGGGATATGTAAGATGGGTAAGAGAAGGGGGGGCCAATAATGCTATATTGGCTAAACTCCAAAAGGTGTGCTCATGGTTGCAGATTTAAAATTAAATGGTCTTTCTCTGTTTTTTTTTTGTTTGGGGGGGTGGGTTAAGGGGGTAGAAATGATGACTATGTAAAGATAAGAGAAATGGGTATGTATGGATATGTTAATTAAAAAATTAAAAAAAAAAAAAAAAAGATCAGAGGTTAAGCAAGGACTTCCAACATTGAGATTGTTTAGGGCTACAAATCTCATCAGCCCCATCCAGTAGGGCCCATGGTTGGGGCGGTGAGAGCTGTCATCCCATCGTACTGTATATTTGGCATTGAGTTAATGGAATATGTTTCAAAGATGCTGCTTCCATTTTCAAATCTGCAAGAAGGGAGAGGTGTTGAGGCTGATGCTATGGCACAGTTAATTTCAAGAAGAAAGGGTAACAGACAGAAAAGGATAGATAAAAGTGGTAATATAAGAATTAATCCTAGTTTGAAACAAGAGGAGAGTACAGGCCAGCAGAAAAGGCAGAAACATAAACAAAGAGATGGGGACAAATGAAGGTATTTAAAAAACTGAAGACAGTAACTTGAACTGGGCTTGATATGGAACTAGGAGCCAGCAAGAGGAGTGTAACAAAGATGATTAAAAAGGCCCAGTGAAATACAGAAATTTGGAATGAGCAACTAAGAATTAAGAAGTGAGAGAATTAAGTTGAGAAGACAGTAATGAAGCAAAGGGGAAAAAGAGAAACGGGGCAATAATTAGAGAAGGAAAAGCAAGGTGGGAGAGGGGATCAGGATAAGCTCAGTCTTCAGAACAGAAAGCTCACATGAAAGGAAAGAAAGGTGATGTCAAAAGAGAACCAAAGGCAGTGTGTGTCCATGGGCCCAAGAGATTTTCACATAGAAGGTGGAAGATGATAAAGTAAACAAGTACTGTAGTCAGTTTGAAGAAGAGAGATGCAATGGCAGAAGAAATAAAGTGACAGGTCTCAAAGTCAACCTAGGGAATTGTTCATCGCAATTCAGTGGATAAGTTGTTACAGGATCAGATTTAGTAAGCAACATGTAACAAAAGGAGCACAGCTGGGTTAATTGAGGCAGCTGTGTGACAACCAAGTTGATTGGTTCATTCAAGAATAAAACTAGCCAAGCTTACAGAGACAAACTGTTGGGTAGTTTGGGTAGTTTGGGTAGTTGGTTGTTGTGTTGCTGGTGATCGTGTTGCTGAGAGCTGTATTTACTGCATCGTTGGATGAAGACTTGCCATATTGCAAGGAGAAGATCCTGGAAGAAGACTATCTCCGTGGTGAGAGGAGAAGACTTCGTGGATGCTGGACTCTTTATATTGGTAACAATATTTGGTTACTGAAAACTGTAATTTACCATTGCTAACTGAGGAACTACTGTGAATGACCAGGACTGTATAAAGACCAAGAGAAGCTGTATTTACCCTGTATATATGGACTTTAATGTAAATAATACTTTCAACACTACAACAGTGTCTGTTTGGTTTCATCTCTGAGCAGTTCACTTCACCATTACGCCCCCTGGCGTAGTCTGGTAACGCAGCACCTCTGTCAATTGGTTATGGGCCCAGACAGCGCACCAGACTGCATCCAGGTATAAATTTAAGAAGTTATTGAAGAAACTGCTGAACAGAGAGAGCCAAGTAGTGTGTGGCTACAGTCTGTGGTAAAAATGGCCAACGAAATGTCTATGGCTGGACTGTGCATAAAAAAGTTGAATGGGGAGAATTATGCAACTTGGCAGCAGAAGGTTCAGTTGCTACTACAAAAGGAAGCATTATGGGACATTGTAGAAAATCCCCCAGCAGTCCTAAATGAGAGGAAAAAGAAACTAAATGCAAAAGCTCTGGCTATTATTGGGTTAACTCTAGAAGACCGTCTTCTTATCCACCTGAGAGGCCAAAACTCAGCAAAGAAGGCATGGGAGGATTTAAGGAGACTCTTCGTAAGAGATAACGTTGGAAGCCAGATTCAAATTGCCAGAAAACTTTTCCGAACTAGACTGCAAGCTGGAGGGTGTATGCTTCAACATTTAGAGGCAATAAAGTCAATGTTGATGGATTTACGAGAAAAGAACATCACATTTACAGAAATACAAGAAGCATTTATTATCCTGTCTTCATTAGATGAGTCATATGATCAGCTGGTGACCAATTTAGAAATTCTTCCTCAAGCAGAGCTAACAGTAATTAATATAACTAGCAAACTGTTGGAAGAAGAACAAAAGAGAAAAGATAACAAACAGCTCCGAGACTCCAAACTCACTAATCACCGTGATAAGCTGAAAGAAAGTGAGGAGGAGGGGGACACAGCTGCAAGCATTCATTCTGGAAAACGCTGTTTTTCCTGTGGCTCAAGAAAACATCTGATGAAAGACTGTAAATTTAAGAAAGGAAAAGAAAAACAAACCAGACGCAAGAGAGAAACACTAAACCTGACTGAGGAGATTTATAACTCTGAACAGGAAGAAGAGTGGATTGTCGACTCTGGAGCAACTGACAGCATGTGTAAGAGTAAACAGCTAATATTTAACTACCAACCTGTATCCAACCAACAAGTATGCTTAGCAAATGGTGTTAGTGCTAAGGTACTTGGAAAAGGTAAAGTGAAATTGCCTTATATTGCTAGACCAATAGATGTTTTACATGTTCCAAATTTGAAGCATAATTTACTTTCTGTGAGTTCATTAGCAAAGAATGGGTTTGTTAGCACTTTCTATGAGGAGAAATGTGTAATAACTAGCAAGAACAACGAAAAATTGAATTGCTATGCTAGAAACAATTTATATAGACTAAACTGTACTAAGGCTAACAATGTCTATGAAAACAAATGTATACACAAAGATTGTATTCATTTATGGCATCAAAGGCTAGGACATGCAAACTACAAAACATTGAGAAAAACAATTGAAAACTCAGTAGGAGTTAATTTAAAGCAATGCAATGAATATGTGAATTGTCAAGCTTGCCAATTAGCCAAGAGTAAGAAAGCTCCTATAATGAAACATAGTGATGTACAAGTGAAAAATATATTAGATTTGGTGTCAGTTGATGTAATTGGACCCCAAAGTGCATCATTAGGAGGAGCCAGATACATTCTCTCTATCCAAGACCAAAAGTCCAGGTTTGGATACTGCTATCTCATGAAGGATAAAAGTGCAGTACATGTAGAGTTTGAAAGATGGCTCAAATTTGTAGAGCGCAAAACAAGGAAAAAGGTTAAAGTGGTACAAACTGACAATGGAACAGAGTTTACCAATGCAAAATTTCAAGCAATATTAAAGAAAAATGGTATTACTCACAGGAGAGCCGCTCCCTATACACCTACTCAGAATGCCTTTATTGAAAGAAGGGGCCAAACTCTGCAGAATATGGCTGAGGCAATGATTAGGGGGAGTAATCTATCAGAGAAATATTGGGGGGAAGCTACACTTTGTGCGAATTTTTATATTAATATTCTTTGGCACAGTGGAATAAACAACATACCCTACACAGTTTGGACTGGGAGAAAACCAAATTTAAAATTTTTACACGTATTTGGATCTCCTGCATGGGTTCACATCCCAAAAGAAATAAGGAGAAAGGGAGAGAAGAAAGCCAGGTTGATGTATTTCCTTGGATACCAACAAAATAGGAGAGCATTTAGGTTTGGGTTGCCAAATACCAACAAACTTGTGATAAGTAGCAGTGCTTCTTTTAATGAGCACAGTAACTGGGACAAAATATGCAAACCCCCAGAAACAATAATTAAATTGCCTGATAGGAATGAAAGTAGTGAGGATAGTGGAGAGGATAGTGACTCTCAACCAGAGCAAGAAATTAAAAGAGAGGTAGAACCTGAGGAAATGCAAACTGATAAAGAAATTCCATCCAACTCAGAAAGGAGGGAAACTCTCGAGGAGGACAGAGAATTACCTAGGAGGTCTAGCAGAGAGAGAAAAACTCCTGACAGGTACAAGCCTGAGACCTATTATTGTCTCAATGTGGCTGAACCAGAGACATATAATGATATATGTAATATGCCTGAGCAGGAACAAATAAAATGGAAAGAGGCAATGGAAAAGGAGTTAAATTCATTAAAACAACTGAAGGTTTATGAGGAGGTAAAACTGCCTGAAAAATCAAAAGTAATTGGTTCCAGATGGGTATTTAAAAGGAAGGTGGATGCAAATGGTGATGTGAGGTATAGAGCAAGGTTAGTGGCAAAAGGGTATGCACAAACTTCAAACGACTATGATCAAGTTTTTGCCCCGGCTCTAAGACCAGAGACATTGAGATTTGCTTTAACTTATGCAGCCAAGCATAATCTCATGACCAGGCATGTTGATATAGAAACAGCCTATTTATATGCTGACCTGAAACACACGATTTATATGGAAATTCCACCAGGTATTGAAAGTGAAGGTAAATGCTGGATATTGAAAAAAAGTCTATATGGTCTCAGACAAAGTGGCCATGAATGGAACCAACATTTAACCAAAACTTTAAAAGATAATGGTTTTGTGCAAGGAAAGGCTGACCCTTGTTTATTTATAAATGAGAAGACACAAGCTATAATATTAGTGTTTGTGGATGATTTAGCCATATTCACTAAGGATAAGAAAGAGGCTGAAGAAATAATCCAAATGTTAAAGAAACATTACAAATTGAGAGATTTGGGAGAAATAAGTAACTACTTGGGAGTAGAGATAGAAAGAAGTAAGAAAGGATTTAAAATAGCACAAAAGAGCAAAATATTAAAACTTCTAAAACAGTATAAGATGGAGGATTGTAAAGGTGCAGCAACTCCAATGAACATAGAGTTCGAGAAAGAAGATATTAATGGCCCAGATTGTGATATTGATGTATATAGGTCACTGATAGGCAGCTTACTATATTTGAGCAGATGGTCAAGGCCAGACATCTCTATAGCTGTAAACTTGCTATCCAGGAATGTAAGCAAGCCGAATGAAAGGCACTGGCAATCAGCAAAAAGAGTACTTAGGTATTTAAAGGAGGCACAAAATAAAAAGCTAAATTTAGAACCAGTGGGAGAACTGACTATTACTGCTTATGCCGATGCAAATTATGGTAGTGATTTAACAACCAGACGATCAACATCAGGCATGACTGTGCATTTGGGAGAAAGTTTGATAAGCTGGAAGACAGCTAGACAGAAATTTATATCATTGTCTTCTGCCGAATCTGAGTATGCAGCATTATCTGAATTGTGTACAGATCTAGTATTCTACAAACAATTGGCACAAGATCTGGGTGTGAATATAAAAACACAAATAAAGGTTTTTGAAGATAATCAAGCTGTCATACAGATGGCGAACTCACCAAATGTAAGAAGCAGATCTAAACACACAGATATCAGATACCAAAATGTAAAGCAAAGTATAGAAAATGGTTTAATTGAACTGGTATACTGTGGAACAGAAAACAATAAAGCTGATTGTTTGACAAAAGTATTGGGGCCAACTAAACATAATAAAGCATGTGAAATGTTGGGAATGATATAATATATGTGAATGTAAAAGGAACTCTGTATATGTTCAAGGCAATGTACAATGTATGTAACAGAATTGCTATAAACAATTGGAGGAGATTGACAGGTCTCAAAGTCAACCTAGGGAATTGTTCATCGCAATTCAGTGGATAAGTTGTTACAGGATCAGATTTAGTAAGCAACATGTAACAAAAGGAGCACAGCTGGGTTAATTGAGGCAGCTGTGTGACAACCAAGTTGATTGGTTCATTCAAGAATAAAACTAGCCAAGCTTACAGAGACAAACTGTTGGGTAGTTTGGGTAGTTTGGGTAGTTGGTTGTTGTGTTGCTGGTGATCGTGTTGCTGAGAGCTGTATTTACTGCATCGTTGGATGAAGACTTGCCATATTGCAAGGAGAAGATCCTGGAAGAAGACTATCTCCGTGGTGAGAGGAGAAGACTTCGTGGATGCTGGACTCTTTATATTGGTAACAATATTTGGTTACTGAAAACTGTAATTTACCATTGCTAACTGAGGAACTACTGTGAATGACCAGGACTGTATAAAGACCAAGAGAAGCTGTATTTACCCTGTATATATGGACTTTAATGTAAATAATACTTTCAACACTACAACAGTGTCTGTTTGGTTTCATCTCTGAGCAGTTCACTTCACCATTACGCCCCCTGGCGTAGTCTGGTAACGCAGCACCTCTGTCATAAAGAAACACGAAAACAAAAAGAAATGAGCAGAGATGAAGAAGAAAGATGAGATTGGGACAGTTCCTATAAATAGAAAGGGGAAGAAAAAAAAACATTAATAGTAGAAATGCTGTCCACAGAAACACCAGAGTAGCCTGGGGAGAAAGAGAGGAGAGCACAGACAAGAAAGATGAGTGATGAAATGAAAACGGGAGAGAGGAAAAATCACCTTTAGAAACAAATTTGCTTAGCACAGGAGGAGGGACTTTCATGATGCGAGCTCAGACAACAGAACAGGAGCCTAGAAAATGAAGGAAAGGGGATGACCAGGGCAGAAGAGGGGGAGACGAAGAGAGAGGCAGCGGGTGGGGGAGTGAGTGCTGACAACAAGGTGGAGGAGATCAGAGAACAGCAGAACTGGAAAAAGAATTTGTAAGAACAAGGTCAGGTATACAACTGGGAAGGAGTTGACCTTTTCATAATGAAGTAAATTCTTCCTTTACTAATAGGCCTTTGTATACCATTTTACAATCCCTACCTGTTCCCTTCACTGTGGGAGTAAGCAGATTATGCAAGGGAGCTCAATGCAGCCCCAGCCATTCATCTGCTTCCATAATCCACTCCCAGTACAGATGGCTGCTTGGAAATGCATGAACAAGGAGACCCTGAACTAATATTTGTGCCTCCCTGTCTCTCTCTCTACTGCTCACTGGAAGAAAGGTGGCTAAATCACTAATAACTGTGAGAGTAGAGTTGGCTTGTTGTCTCTTGGGGGTAAGCAACGCAGGCTTGACACAACCATTGATATGAGGTATCTGCACAAGAGCAGGGTATTTGTTTGGTGAGGCTGTTCAGTGGGGGTAGGCGAACTGCAGTAATCCTGGGAATGAAAACTGAACATGCAACCACCCCACCCACTATATGTCTCTCACTCTGAAGCCCTCTGCAGGTGTTCTGCAAATGTGTTTGCAACATGTGGGAGGAAGAGGGCCACACTGTGGCCCATTGTCTCTATTCCTCTCCCAAACTGGAGAGCAAAGCTCTTAAGAGGAGCATCTTCTATATGGGCAAAGGCTCCCCACCCAATTTGGGATCTGTAGTTTTCAGTATTCAGGATGGTGCAGAAAGCCTTCATGCACAGGTGAGAACCTTCTCTATAGAAACTCTTCTCCTTCCTCACTCTCCACATGAAGAAGACAGAAATGCCTGACGAGGGGATCAAGGCTAGCACAGTCATCTTCATCACACAATTTTGGTACAAGAACCGAGCAGGACTAGTGTGTCTGTGCATGTAAGTGCATCCAGAGATAGGCCTTCCTCTCTTCCCAGGAGCAGCCTTTTGTAGGTTCCGTTCCCTTGCATAGAGAAATCACAAGAGCTCGCCTGATTTTTCTACCTTTGTAGAAAAACAACTTTGTACATTTCCAAATATTGCTTTGCCTATTTACATATGTACAAGCTGAGCAAAGAGAAAGCAGGCAGTGACCCAGACAGGCAGGGCCAGCTGTTCAAGCACCAGGAGTGCATCCAAAACCACAGCAAAGCAGCTTCTTCACAGACCAAACTCAAAGCTGCTTTCTCTTTCCTTTCCTAACGAGAGAGCGGATCCAGAGAAGCAGGGGATACAACAAGACCTGGAACATTAGAAGGAGGTGAAGGGCAGATAGGGGAGGGGGGTGAGTGTGATCCAAAAATTCCAGTACTTGGGCATAATCACGGGCAGTCAAAAGCTACTAAAATGTGCAATCAATCAGCATCCAAGTCTGGCGAGATGCTAATCTCTTCACCTGATGACATGAACACAAAGACACACAGAGAAAGAGAAGGCATGTTTGCAGCCTTCTGCCACTTTTACTGTTCTTGGTTTCCCAGCCCCACAACAGCGTCACACAGTGACACTGACCAAGGACCAGCAAACCTTTTCTGAGCATCTGTCCCTCCAAACAAGGCAGGCACAGCCCCCAGAGCACATTTCATCTCACTGCACCCTCAATCAGGAATCACCAACCTTCCCATTAGCCTTGCCTGTTACAGGTCGTTTGCTGGGCTCACAGTGTCCTGACAGAAGATGGACTGTAAACACTGGCATTTCAGAGTCTTCTCTTTCACCTTCTCATGGCCACTGGTCCCATCACCTCCTGGCAAATAGAAGGGGAAGATATGGAGGCAGTGACAGATTTTACTTTCTTGGGCTCCATGATCACTGCAGATGGTGACAGCAGCCATGAAATTAAAAGACGCCTGCTTCTTAAGAAGAAAGTGATGACAAACCTAGACAACATCTTAAAAAGCAGAGATATTACCTTGACGACAAAGGTCTGCATAGTCAAAGCTATGGTTTTTTTTCCAGTAGCAATGTATAGAAGTGAGAGCTAGACCATGAAGAACGCTGACCACCAAAGAACTGATGCTTTTGAATTGTGGTGCGGGAGGAGACCCTTGAGAGTCCCCTGGACTGCAAGGAGATAAAATCTATCCGTTCTGAAGGAAAACAAGCCTGAGTGCTCACTGGAAGGACAGATCCTGAAGCTGAGGCTCCAATACTTTGGCCATCTCATAAGAAGAGAAGACTCCAGGGAAAAGGCCCTCATGTTGGGAAAATGTGAAGGCAGGAGGTGAAGGGGAGAACAGAGGATGAGATAGTTGGACAGTGTCATCAAAGCTACCAACATGAATTTGACTCAACTCTGGGAGGCAGTGGAAGACAGGAGGGCCTGGCGTGCTCTGGCCCATGGAGTCATGAAGAGTCAGACACAAGGACTAAACAACAACAATGTATAGAATGTCACTGTACAATGGTGGCAAAATGCTGTAATTGCCTACCTAGCAGCCATGACAGACCTATTTCCTCCAGTACTGGAGCATTCTTATGAATACCAGCCAATGGGGAAGAGATGCAGTAGCGCGCCATTACACTCACCCTCCAGTTCTGTTTATAAGCTTCCCAGAGGCATCTGGTTGACCACTGTGGGAATCAAGACGCTGGATTAGAGAGGCCTGTGGTCTGAACACAGGCGGACGATGTTTCCTTATGTTCTTACAGTATGCCTTCAGATGGTGGTCCTCCAGCTTCCAGTCAGCTTCAATCTCATTATAAGCAGGCATTGCCTGAAATCTAATAACTATTAAACCACGAGTTATCCAATGATTCTTGCCTTGATTGAGAATATGGTCTCGGTCATAATGTGTCGGTTGTCTGAACACATTTCATCCTTGAAGAGCTTAACTGAAAATATAGCCAGGGAAAGAAATATATACACCTCATTATACAGAAGAGAAAACAAGGGAATGAAAAATTAAATTACCAGTCCTAGTCCAAAGCCAGGGAAAGATGGGCATCAATTCAAGTTCCAATCAGCTTCGGATAAAATCTCTAGACGTCATCTGTGTATCAACCTGTTCTCCAAGATAAGCAGTAATAAACCTACCCAGCACTGAGAAGCAGAGTTCCTTCGAAAACAATAATGGTAAAGCCGTTGTTTTCAGACTGTATTCCTGTTTGTATGTTTCATTGAAAAACCAACCCGGAATAGTAAAGACAAGAAACTCGAATGCCATAAAAGTCTTTTGAAAGGGCATTGCCACAGATCATGTGTGGGCAGGAGAGCTTTGCCAGATGCCCAGGTGAACTAAAGTGACCCAGAACATATCCCAGAATCCTTTGCAACATGCCAAAGTTCCAAAACCAAACAAGCCAACCTGAAAAAGACTTTCTCGGAGGAAGATAGGAAGAAAACAAATGTAGGAAAGAAAATACATGAAATTTCATGGTTATTTTTCTTAAAGCTGCGACCTTATTTTTCTTCTAAAAGACAAAGGGTGAACAAGTTGTGCTCTCCACAAATTTTTGCAGTAGAACTCCCATATCCCTCATCACTTGCTCTACTGCCTAAGCTAAGTGGTAAGTGGGAAACGCAGGCCACAACCTCCTAAATATCTGCAGGGTCAAAAGTTGCCTATTCTTGAGACAGATGTTATCCTTATCTTCACCTAACAAAACCCTGACCCATTTGTTATCTTGTCCTTGCCAAATTATCTTGAAATCTAGCACATGCCTAGTTTTATTTAAAATTAACCAGTCACAGGTTGGCTTGGTTTGACTTGATTTTCTTCTCTTTTCACCCAAGTGCCAAGCATGGAATGAGAACATAACAGAGTCTCCATTGCAGGAACCCCAAAGGTAACCTATACTACCAAAGGGAATACACGGATTGTTCCTTGTCTGAAAATGCTAGTAATTTATTAAGAACATCAAATCTAAATAAGTAAAAAACTGTACTGCCATAACCCTTTGCCCCAGCCACTATAACACTGACCAACCTATGACAGTACATTGTGCAGACATCGGACAGCCTGCTGGCAAAGAAATAATAGCAGGAATCCTATTGGGGCTTGTGTAAGATTTGTGTAATTTGCCACAGCTAATTGTGGCTAACTGGGGTGCATCTCAATTGTGTAACTGCATACATGACCTGTCATGTGGTTGAGAGGCATCCTGGTACCCTGACAATTAGCCACATGTTACAGAAACCTTACATCAACACCATTAGGATTCTGGATTCTGGCCACTCATTACTAGAGGCAACCGGGAGGTTATGCACAGATCTTAATCACTTCCCACCTGAAAGATTCCAGTAAAGGATTCTTAGGGAAGGAAAAATCAAACTGCAGTCTTGCATCAGGGAAATCTAAATGCTACTTTTCAGCACCAAATTGGTGATAACTGGAAGCATTTGGTGAACTGTGGAGTAATAGAGGGGTGAAGCAGAAAAGGTCCTGAAGTCAAGACAAAAGTAAAATTGTAATGATTGAAGTGAGAAGCTAAGAGAAGGATACTGTGTCAGATGCAGGAATTTTACTCTCTGGAATCCACTACACAAAGCTTGTGCCTGTGGCTATAATTCCACACATAATTGGTTAGACAAAATATGTTTCATTCAAACTAATGTGACTGTTCACAGATGCTGATCATAACTTTAAAAACTTGCCTTTGTAAACTTAAAGACCAGAAACCACGTCTTTTGTTCTGAAATTTTTGTCAAAGTTGCACTTTCTTTGCAGTTGTGGTTCCATTTCTGCACAGATTATGTTGTTTTGCCAAACAAGATTAAGTTACATCCAAAGGCAACTACTTTTTTTTAAGATCACACTGTTAATAGTGGTGATCAAGCACCAGTTGTGAGTTATTTTGTCCTTGCATAAAGGGGCAGCTTTGGTACAGGATGATAGCTGCACATCTGTTCACTACTTAAAACAAAACAGAAGGAATAGCTTTTAGATATGCACAGCCTTCAAAGTGATAAATCATTTTTTTAAGGTCCATAAAATGTTGGGGAATTTGCTGCAGGATGAGAAGGGAAACAGTCTTTCTAGCATTCAGTCATTAAAACATTATAAAGCTACATGTGCTACATGCTGAGATTAGCCTCAAAAAGCAGAAAATTGTATATCTATGTCTACCTACGTAACTTTTAAGCAGATGCCAAATCATGCACAGGAAGAGAGATGTTATGTCAATAACAACTAGCAATATTACAATACTTAATAGCTGCTTTACCTAGGGTAGAAACCACTTACTAGAAAATACATTTCAAGCAGGGAAAGCTGTACTTTCAGTGCCTGGAGGGGGAAAAAATCCACAAGCAACAAAATTTACAATGCCAGAACCAAAACAAACAAACAAACAAACAACACCTCCCCCCAAAAATAGAAAACCAGAACAACCAACCAAAACTCAAAGTGTCCAGAAAAGAAACTGCCAGAGCCACAAACAAGTTTCCAGAGCTTGAATCTCAGTTGAATAGTCTTGTCTTCTTATCCCCTAATTTGATTTCACACCTTCTTAGAACATTGGCAAAAGTCAATTAGCTGATTTGCTTTGTTTGCAATTCATAGATTTGCAATCTGACAAACTCCAAGCTGTTATTTTGATACTGAAAGTTAACCAGCCTCTTGCTCAGCCTCTGAAGCTTTTAGAACATGGCTCAAACTTTGGTAGCTCAGTTACAAACCATAACACTGAGAATCCAAAAATTACTAAATGCTAAAGAAGTACAAATGTGTGGCTTATACACTTGCAAGTACTTGAAATTTGACTCCACCATCTGCATCAAATGCAGAGAGAATGAGAAGATGGGCGAGGGAGATTTTGATCAGGGTGGGCCAGAGTAGCTACTATATGGCTGCAATGCCTCCAGTTTCTGATGTAATTTTACCTACCACTGGAACTGACATCCCACATCCTTATCTAACACTTGTGCCCCTTCTCAAGGTCAATCCTTCCCTCCTCCGATACTTGCTGTAGGTGATGGATGGGGCTTGGCTGGAAGGGCATACCTGACTCTTGATAAGCACTGTCTTCCTGCAAATTCTACTGTTAGGCACTAGAACCCCCATGCACAGTGCAGCCATCTGCTAGGCCCAGACCACAGCATGCTCACCTTGCATGCCGAAATGGATCCATCTAGAAACTGACAGGCCCATGCTGAGAGCCATCAGGCAGTGAATAGGGAGCACAGTGGGGGGGGGATTCCAACATCTTGTCAAGGTTACCAGAACTTGGGCCTTCATCTGGTTGCAAGGACACGAGGCTTCTTCTTTTTCCTACACCCATTTCTAAGTAGTGTAGCTGCTTGTTTAGAACCCTCTGGTCTCCGAGGGTAGGTATAACCTACCTTTCCTTCTTCTAATGCTATTTTATACAAGAGCTGCTGAAAGTCAAATGACCTTTTAACATGGTTATTTTCTTCCCCTTTCTTTTCAAAGGGCTCAAGGGGGAGTTACAATCTTTGTAATATCTGGCTTGCCAAGAACTGTGAATTGCAAACAAAAGGCCAAAGTGTGTGTATAATGACTGAGCAGGGACATTAATGTAGGTGATTTGCACTCTAGCCTCAGCCTTAGTGTGTAGGAGGGGATAAAGAAAGACAACACCAGTGATGCCCTCAAACTGCTGCTCTCAGAGAACAGTATTCAGTTTCTGACACTTGAGGACAAAAGGCAAAGCCTGCTTCTGTTTAGGAGAAGTCACTGAGCACATAGTAACACCTGTGAACCAGCTGGACAATCCAGGAGGCAAGCCAGATTAGGTAGTCGTTGTTGTTTAGTCGTGTCCGACTCTTCGTGACCCCATGGACCAGAGCACGCCAGGCCTTCCTATCTTCCACTGCCTCCCGGAGTTGGGTCAAATTCATGTTGGTCGCTTCGGTGACACTGTCCAGCCATCTCATCCTCTGTCGTCCCCATCTCCTCTTGCCTTCACACTTTCCCAGCCTTAGGGTCTTTTCCAGGGAGTCTTCTCTTCTCATGAGATGGCCAAAATACTGAAGCCTCAGCTTCAGGATCTGTCCTTCCAGTGAGCACTCAGGTTTGATTTCCTTTAGACTTGATAGGTTTGTTCTCCTTGCAGTCCAGGAGACTCTCAAGAGCCTCCTCCAGCACCACAATTCAAAGGCATCAATTCTTCAGCGGTCTGCTTTCTTTATGGTCCAGCTCTCACTTCCATACATCACTACAGGGAAAACCATAGCTTTGACTATTCGGACTTTTGTTGGCAAGGTAGTAGCAACAGCAATAAGTCCTTTCAAGGGAGTGGGCAATAAGTAAAGGTACCTAAGAGCTGAGCTGGAAAGACACTGCACTGCTGGCAAGGAACTGCTGTCTCACTTACACAGCTCTACTGAGTGAAGGCCCTAGTTGCGCTCATGTTTCTACCAATTTGAGAGGCTGGATAGCTCAGTGAGATAGGTATGTTAGGTATCATGTGCTGTCAATTCAGATGTGACTTGACGGCATATAATATATAGCAATAAACACTCAATCAGATGCTACACCCAGCCAAGCGCTTCCATCTCTCATGAGCAACCTATTGGTTACATTTCCTGATGAATCATTCAAGATCTGCTCAACCTCCAAGCTATGATACCATGCCACAGAGGATGCAGATTTATGGGCGTACTTGAAAATCTGGAGGGCTTTCCCCCCTATATATTGCAATAACTGAGGATTCTTTATGCAGAGGACTTTTTCCATCCTTTGTATGGGTCAAGAGCCTGCCATGGTCAAAATTTTCTTGGCCTAGGGGGAGAGAGAGCTTTCAGGCCGGAGCTGCCCCTGGGACCGCACCAGACCATCGTGCCTACACCCAGAAGGAGCCAAAGATCATCTGCCGACCATAGCTCACTGTGTGAGAGGCAGTGAGTCTGTGGTTGGGCCCCTACTGGATCTCCCTCTGTGGTTACAGGCCTTGCGGCCTGCTGCTCCTGGCTGCCTCACCCCCTCTCAACATCAACCACCTGGCCTAGGGGGAGAGAGAGCTTTCAGGCCGGAGCTGCCCCTGGGACCGCACCAGACCATCGTGCCTACGCCCAGAAGGAGCCAAAGATCATCTGCCGGCCATAGCTCACTGTGTGAGAGGCAGTGAGTCTGTGGTTGGGCCCCTACTGGATCTCCCTCTGTGGTTACAGGCCTTGCGGCCTGCTGCTCCTGGCTGCCTCACCCCCTCTCAACATCAACCACCTGGCCTAGGGGGAGAGAGAGCTTTCAGGCCGGAGCTGCCCCTGGGACCACACCAGACCATCGTGCCTACACCCAGAAGGAGCCAAAGATCATCTGCCGACCATAGCTCACTGTGTGAGAGGCAGTGAGTCTGTGGTTGGGCCCCTACTGGATCTCCCTCTGTGGTTACAGGCCTTGCGGCCTGCTGCTCCTGGCTGCCTCACCCCCTCTCAACATCAACCACCTGGCCTAGGGGGAGAGAGAGCTTACAGGCCGGAGCTGCCCCTGGGACCGCACCAGACCATCGTGCCTACACCCAGAAGGAGCCAAAGACCATCTGCCAGCCATTAAGAGCCTCGTGGCGCAGTGGTTAAATCGCTGTACTGCAGCTAAAACTGTGCTCACGACCTGGGGTTCAAATCCCAGGTAGCCGGCTCAAGGTTGACTCAGCCTTCCATCCTTCCGAGGTCGGTAAAATGAGTACCCAGCTTACTGGGGGGGCAATGTGTAGCCTTTATAATTAAAATTGTAAACCGCCCGGAGAGTGCTTGTAGCGCTATGGGGCGGTATATAAATCCAATAAATAAATAAATAAATAAATAAATTAATTAATTGCAGATACTAAAGAATGTAACTTGCAGCAGCTTCTTATAGTTAATTAACAAGTCTTCACTTGGACTTTCAGGTACACATTAGTCCTGTGTGTTGGCGCATGCCTGAAAATCCAAGCAGGGACTTGTTAATTGCCAGGGAGAGGCTTCTGTGAGTTACCCTGTTTGCCTTCTATGGGTATAATGACATAACAGGATTTTTATTTTATTTTTATTTATTTTATTTATTTTATTTATATCCCGCCCATTTGGTATATTTATACCACTCTGATGGATTTTGACCCATATCTCAGAATACAAAGAGAGGAAGGATACAAAGAGATGTGTCCACAGTTAAAGACATCTTAATATTTGTTTAGACATTCAATTCTGAAGGCTGGCCAATGGTCTAGCTACCTCTCCCATCTTCTGGACAAGACAGTGGTAGCTTTGGCTTAGGATTGGTCATTGCCCAGTATAGATCCCATCCATGAGTGACCCAGGGAATGGAGATGAAAGAAAGAGAAGAAATTCCACAGGAGGAATTTGAGGAAGGGAAACTCGCCCCAAGGATAAGAGCAGTTAGGAAAGAATTTGTGTGGGTTTAGGGGTGTTGAGCCACTGAACAGCTTTGGGATTCAGTCACCCTTGTTGTGTGTTGATCAGCTACAATTCATGTACTCAATACATATTTTCCTCTACTTTCTTCTACAAGTGACTCCTTTCCTGACAAACAACCCCATAAGGCAAGCTAGTCAGAGGGATACTGATTGTCACAAGCGCATATAAGTTTCAGGGTTGAGCAGAGATTTTCAAACCCAGGTCTCTCTTGCCTTCATCCACCACTACACATCACTGAGGAGTTTCTCCCTTTTTGTTACCTTTTCATGCTTTCAGGGTTATTTTTACTATGAACCTCTCCAAAGCCCAGTAGGGTTTGATCATATTTGTCTGTCCTTATGCCTTTGAACCAATTTATTTCCTCTTTATATACAGGAAACCGCATTATGCAAAGGTATTTTCACCAACAGTCATTTATGAACACCTCCTGGGACCCAACACATTTGGATTTTACAAGGCATAAAACTTAACTGTTAAGTGCCCAGTGCTACTCTGGCCTCTGAGGAAGCGACACAAACCCTGACAGCTTCTCCCAGTTTCCCCACAAAACTGCAACCTTTCTCATCTATTCCTGCTTACCCTGCTAGCTCCAAGGACTCCTGTCTGGACTTGCGTATTAAAAGGACAGCAGGGTACAACACACTCCCGTACTGTCTCTCTTCCAGTCATGGGGAAAATTAAAGGGCACAAAAGCACAAGAGAAGGCCGCTGTGAGGCAGCCCAGAAGCTCCGAAGCACAGCTTTCGCAGCAAGACACGCTGTCCGAGTCCCCCCGCAGGACCATATGGTTATAAATTTGCCTCCCACCCGCAACTCTTTACTCGCTCTCACATGACCGTGTCTGATCAGATTTGGGATTTCTTACATGAGCTAATCGGATTCCAGGAGGGCTGTAACTGGATTAGGCAGAAGGTTTCCAAAGCGAGAGAGGAGCAGGCTTGGAGTAGCTGCTAAGCAGTACACAAAGTGCACACACAACACGTGATATCTCTAGGAGCTGCAGACACTGACTTTCACAACATATTTCATTTTTTCAATGCACAAGAGGCTGCAAAAATTTTCCTCGTAAAGACAATCACTCTTACAGGAATATATATCCAAAACGCCTGGGTTTCATGATGCAAGACAGGAAGAGAAAGGACACAACAGGGAAATACCCAATCTCCAGATCAGAGACAAAACAAACAATGAAACAAACCCACTAAAACAGGGTCTTCTGATCTAAGCTGACAAACTCATCAAACGGCTTCAACAGCCTGATACAGTGCTGGTATTCTACGTATATCTCCCCTCTAGAGCAGGGGTTAGCTGTATGTGACTTCCTGGCTATACTCTCGACTTACCGTATTTTTCGCACCATAAGATGCACTTTCCCCCCACAAAACAGGGGGGTGGAAAGTCTGTGCGTCTTATGGAGCGAAGAAAACAGATTATATTTTCCTGTTTTCTTCTCCTAAAAAATTGGTGCGTCTTATGGAAAGGTGCTGTCACATACAGCACTGATGGTACCTGTCTGTCATGGGTTTGGAGGGAAAGTTCCATCCTATGGGGAGTGGAAGGCGGGACATCAGGGGGGAGGAGCTGTACTGTATATATATTTGGAGCTTGTGTGGAGAGTTAGGAGTTGGAGTCTGTGTGTCAGACTGAGTACAACTGTGTGTCAGTTAGTACATACCTGATAGGTTCAGGTTTCTATTTAGGTAGCCAGAACTGATAGGTTCAGGGTCTGCGCGTTACCTTAAAGGGTTCTGTAGGAACCAAGCTGTTGTATGTGTGTGATTGGGGTTATGCCACGTTACATTATCCTATTTACCTGATTCTTTTATTTACCCTGTTTGTTAATTCAATAAACCTTGCTCTTTTATTTATCAAAATCCATTCCTGGTCTGTGTGACTCCTTACAGGGAATGGTTGGTGGCAGCATAATTACAGGGTGGTATACTCCAGTAGGTCTGGGGTTGTCACATTGATTGGTGTCCAGCGTGTGGGATACGACTAGTCCAGTTGTCCAGTGGTCCAGCAAAGCCTTGGCAAGTGTGCCCAGAGCAAGGGGGGTCTAGTCAGGGACAATCTGAGGGCGCGTAGGTAATCTTCTAGGCTTACCTCACGGGGAGGTAGGCTAGTGGAAGAACGTGCACACTCGGATTGGGGGGACTAGATTAGGGAGCTCTGAGGCAACCTGTTTTGGCGGGAAAGGGCTGAGGCAAAACTGTGTGAAGTAACAGTGATCTAGCCTGTCTGCTGAGAGGCCTAGCAGAGGGGGTGGATTCTGCCTGGCAACAGTTGCAAGTTGGTGCTGAAGGAACAGCAGCAGTCTATAGAAGGCTGTTTCTGAGGAAAAAGGAAAAAAGTTGTCGTTTTATTTTGAGGCTTGACTTTTGAAAGCAGCCTGTTCTGGGGGGGGGGATTATGCCCTTGACTAGAAGCCAAATGGCAGAAATAGGGGAAGTGAGAGAACCACAGGGAGACCAAGGTTCTGAGGAGGAATTTGGCTCAGTGCAGGATGAGAGCACGGGAGAACTGACCTCAGAACTCAGAAAAATGCTCCTAGCCCAACAGCATGAATTTAGGATGAGACAACTTGAAATGGAAAGGGAAGAGAAACAGGAAAGGGAAAGGGAGAAACAAAGACAATTTGAAATGGAATTGGAGAGAGAGAAAAGGGCGTTTGAGTTAAGAAAATTGGAAATGATGAATCAGAACAATAATAACAATAGAGATTCTGAGGTGGGCCAATTGTCTAAAACTGACTTGAAGAAATTCCCTGTGTACCACAAGGGAGATTGCCCTGAGGTGTTCTTTTCCCTCGTGGAAAGAGCGTTTGTGGACTTCTCAGTAAGGGAAACTGAGAAGATGACCATTATGCGATCTTTAATCAGTGGCAGCCTGGCAGAAGTCTATGCAGAGATGCCAGTGGAACTGCTGAAAGACTTCACTGAGTTTAAAAAACTGGTGTTTGCCCGACATGGGATAAATGCGGAACAGCTGAGGCAAAGATTCAGGTCACTCACAAAAAAACCAGAGCAGACTTTTACCCAAGTGGGGGCCCAACTGGTGAGGTTGCTAGAGAAATGGCTGTCTCAGGAGGGGACAGAGACCTTCCAACAGCTCAAAGACCTGATAGCGCTGGAACAGTTTTATTCAGTCCTGCATGGGGAACTAAAGTTCCATGTGAGGGAGAGGAAACCTAAATCGGTGGCAGAAGCGGCAGAGATCGCAGATTTTATTTCCCAAATAAGGAAGCCCTTAGGTGCTGAGGGGAAAACTGTGGGTAAGCCCAAAGAAACCTACAGTAGGTACTCTCAGGGACCAGGGAAAAACCAGCAAGGGGGAGGGGCCCATGTTGAAGGGAAGCCCTCTGACATGAAACCACCAAGACCTCAGATTTTGGAGGGAAAACCAAAACCAGACGAGAAAGACTCCAAGTACAGCAGAAAATGTTATTTCTGTCAAGGAAAGGGCCATCTAATCTCAGAGTGTGAGAAATTAAAGCAGCTAAAGGGAAATTTGCCTCATGATTTGAGTGGAACCAAGCCAAAAGCTGTGTTCTGTGTCCAGACAGAGCAAAGCTCCTTGCCATTGAGGGAGCCTGTTGCTATGGCTACTCAATCTGGACCAGTTACATCTGCTGATCAGGCTGGGGAAAATGGTCCTCTTGTGGAGGTCAAGCGCTGCTTACTAGTGAGGACAGATTCGCAATTGTTTGAGACCGCAGGGGTGGACGTAGGAATACTTGACCATCAGTATAGGGGGCTAAGGGATACTTGTTCCCAGGTGACCCTGTGCCATCCAGACATTATTCCTAGGGAGTATATAATCCCAAATGAGAGCTTGAAGGTGGCAGGGATTGAGGGGCAGGTGATCTCACTGCCAGTAGCTGAGGTACCTGTGAGCTTTCAAGGCTGGAGGGGAGTTTGGCGGCTAGTGATTTCATCGACTCTGCCAGCAGCCGTGCTCGTGGGAAATGACCTGGCTGAACATGTGAAACGGGTGCTAGTGATTACACGCTCACAAGCTACCACGGGGACAGTTCAGGGGGGTACTGAAGAGCCCGAGGTTGAAGCAGATGAGGGTAGTCCCGAAGCTGTGGCCGAAACCTTAGCCACGGACAGCAAATTTGGCCAAGAGCAAAAGGCAGACGCCACTCTCCGAAAGTGTTTTGAAAAGGTGACAGACACCCCGCTAACACCCAAAACCCCAGCGAGATTTCGTGAGAGAAAGGGAATTTTATATAGAGAGACCCTGATGAATATCTCAAAAGGGGGAGATGGGATCAGAAGTCAGCTAGTGTTACCTGAAAAGTATCGCCCCATGATCTTACAAAGGGGGCACTCTGACATGTTTGCTGTGCACTTAGGGGTGAACAAAACACAGCAGAGAATCACACAAAATTTTTACTGGCCTGAAATAGGGAAGCAGATCAAGGAGTTCTGTAAACAATGTGATGTGTGTCAGAGGCAGGGGAATAACCGTGACAGGACCAAAGCGAAGTTGTGCCCTTTGCCTGTGATTGACACCCCGTTCAAATGTATAGGAGTGGATATTGTGGGACCTTTGCCCAAGGCCACAAAGAGGGGGAACCGGTTCATTCTCACCATTGTGGATCATGCCACGAGGTACCCCGAAGCCATACCCTTGACTAATATCGAAACTAACACAGTGGCAGATGCCTTGGTGGGGTATATGTCCAGGATGGGATTTGCCTCAGAAATCATCACAGATTTGGGCACATCGTTTACATCAAAGCTCATGAAACGGTTATGGCAAATCTGTGGAATTAAACACAAGGAAACCACTGCCTATCACCCCGAAAGTAATGGGTTAACGGAGAAGTTCAATGGGACTCTGATGCGCATGATTAGGGCTTACTTGGCAGAGAATCCAAACAATTGGGACCAGAAGCTGCAATCCCTTTTGTTTGCTTATCGATCAGTGCCCCAAGCCAGTACCGGGTTCAGTCCGTTTGAACTTTTGTTTGGGAGAAAAGTAAGACGTCCACTTGATTTAATCAAACAAAATTGGGAGCAGATCACCCAGGATGACCCACAAGATGTTGTGACGTACATAGACACTTTAATGAATGACCTGAAGAGAAACCTAGAGCTAGCAGCAGAAAACCTGCAAGCTCAGAAGGTCAGACAGAAAACCTGGTATGACCAGAAAGCCAGGGAGAGGCACTTTAACCCAGGGGAGGAAGTGCTTTGGCTTAGGCCCTGCAAAGAGAACAAACTGCAGCTCAAATGGGCAGGACCATACAGGGTCATTTCCAAGATGTCAGATCTGAACTACCTTATAGAACAGGAGGAATACCAAACACGAAGGGTGGTACATGTGAATGCCCTGAAACCCTACTACAGAGGGGAACAGAGGGTTTTATTTGCCATAAAAGCAGCTGAGAGTGAGGAAGCTGAATTACCTTTCTGGGAGGGTAGAGGGGAAGTGAAATACAACCCAGATGAGGTGAAGATCAGTCCTGCACTCACCCAAGACCAGCAGCAAGAACTAAAAATGCTGCTCACGAAATATCATAAGGGTTTTTCAATTAAGCCAGGGATAGTGAAAGGAGTGATCAAACCCCTAGAGGCCAAGATAGAAGCCGTTCGTGATTGGCCCAGACCCAACACCAAGAAAAAAGTCAAATCATTTCTTGGGTTGGTGGGCTACTACAGAAAGTTCATCCCGAGGTTTAGCGA